>NC_056559.1:34146355-34182928 GCF_013358625.1 Macadamia integrifolia | reverse complement strand
TTCAGGGGGGGATAGTATGGGATCCACACTAGGCGTGAAAATCATCCGTTTGATCGAGTATGCTACTAATAAATGTCTACCTCTTGTTATAGTGTGTGCTTCCGTTAGAACTAAGGAGATTAACCTTGGAATCAAAAGGTTTTAAGATAAGTAAAACGAATAGGGAGTATATGGTGTGTAACTTTAGTTACACTAGGATGGATGATGAGGTGGTGAAAATTGGTGAGAGGGAGATCCCGCAAAGTAATTATTTTAGGTATCTACGCTCACTCATAAATAAAGAAGGAGAAATACAGGATGGTGTTAAATAGAGAATTAATAGGATGGATGAAGTGGAGAGGTGCGTCTGGAGTGTTATGTAATTAACGTATTCCTTCAAAATTTAAAGGAAAATTTTATAGGACAATCATACGACCAGCTATATGTATGACGTAGAATGTTGGGCAGTTAAGAAATATCATATAGATATACCTAATGTAGCTGAGATGTGGATGTTAAGATAAACATGTGGTAAAACTAGGATGGATAAAATAAGGAATGATCAAATTAGAGCTGATTTGGGAATAGCTTCGATTCATGATAAACTGCGAGAAAATCATTTGAGGAGGCATGGCCATGTATGATAGAGGCCTTTAGACGCTCTAGTAGGGAGGAGTGATTTGATTCTGTTTGAAGGAGATAAAAGAGCCAGGAGTAGACCTTAGATGACTCTGGGAGAATTGGTGAGGAAAGAAATGAGTAGCTTAGTCCTTGTATCATGCATGACTTTGAATAGAGCTGATTGGAGGGTAAAGATCCATGTAGCCAACCCCATTTAGTTGGGATAAGGTTGAGGTATTGTTGTATGTGTGTTGTAGTGGCTGAACTACAACATCCTTCTCTTAGGTTTTATTTTGTGGAGTGGTTGTTCAAGAGAGTTTTCCTTGATGGCATGCCTAGTTTTGCCTTGTGGCATGTACAATGTGGCTAAATTGTACACATGGACACTCCATACCATTTCTTAGATTTCCAATGGTTGGATTTGCCACATCACCCTTCCACATGGCACAACTAGGTGTGTTGTCATGAGATTTCTTCTAAAGAATGCTTTCCTTATTTTATTTATACTATGAACATATATCTTGTTTGATTGCTTATCAGAGGAAATTAAAGAAATTACAATGAATGTATTAGCAGACTAGCAGCAGCAGTAGTAGTACCATAAGCAGAAGGGTTTCCTTATCTGGAAGCCTTTTTGAGCCACTTGTGGGGCTGATAGGATCAATCTGACTGTTGGATGAATAAAGTATCCCTTAGGTTGTGTACACATTGAATTTTGTTTCCTGTGCCAACCATGTGGTTCTCAATCTAGTGGATTTTTCCCATTGATTTTCCATCATCAAATTTATGGAGGGCTGATGTGGTGATTCTAAATTTGGCTTTTAGCCTATGTGAGTTTTGCATTGGATTATTTGTGTTTCAGGGCATTTGTCGAATGGGATTTATTTTCAACAGGCTTCTTTAATGTGCTTATAATTGTTGATATACATACATCATAGTTGTCAAGGCATCTCCTAGGCACCTTGTTGGTGTCACCTTGGTTCCCACCCCCCTCTTCCCGACGGCCTTGACAATTATGATATACATTGTTGTTGCTCTTATTTAACAGCTCAAGCTTTTAGGATAAGTGGTTTTAACATGGTATTACTGTATCAGAGGAGGGAGATTGAATGTTTGATACCTGGGAAGTGCAATGGGCCCCGATACTCCCATCGGTGGCAAGTGATGGTGTTTTCGCATGAGTGAATGTCACATGCGTACAACCCTACACATGCGGGAGGTGTTGATATACATTGTTGCTGCCCTTACTTAATAGCTCTAGCTCTTAAGTAAACAGTTGTAACAATACTATAAAAGAAGTTAGAGATACAGGATTCAAGTCTCTTTTTTTTTTAAATCAAATTAGTTTTTTTTTTTGTTCTTTTTTCATTAAGATTTTAGTGGTGAAGATTTTCTATTGTATTTAGGAGTTCAAATATGTTCTCTGCAGCCTACTATTGATCAAGTGAGTATGCGGTTTGAATTGTATTAAGATTACAGAAGTTATAGTCATGGTAGGAGTCAGATTTTTAGAGTTCTGTATGTACTTATTGTCTTATATACCCTGGCTATTGGGCATACACATCTCATTATTGAAGCAATAAAATTAATATTTTTCTCATGCCGTGTTGATTCATTGATGGTTACTGTACAGGCTAAGGCATCCCTAAGTTGGATTCCCACGGCCTTTCTTATTTTCTTTTGTTCTGGTTTTCTCAGTATTTAAGTTGTAGTTTATTAAGTAAGATCTGGTTCCTTTTCTCTTATAGGTGGTTCTCTGTTTTTCACTCATTATCTTGCTGATATGTTCATTATTATTAGTCGGTTCTGTGATCAGATTGCATCCAAATTTCGTTTCTGAGTTTCTTTTACCATGTTTTCTAATATCTGACAATTAAATCTGGATTCAGTGCTCTGTAGAGCACTGCTTTATGTAATATATATATGTATATACTCTGTTCTCATTCAGACCTGATTTTGATAAAATTGCATCAATATTTCTTGCTGATAAAGTTGCATTTCTTTTTTCATAGATAGGCCTGATCCGCTTGAGAATTTGACCAGAGTTTTAGGGTTTTAGAC
Source organism: Macadamia integrifolia (assembly GCF_013358625.1). NCBI lineage: Eukaryota > Viridiplantae > Streptophyta > Magnoliopsida > Proteales > Proteaceae > Macadamia > Macadamia integrifolia. Next base: position 34,180,267 of record NC_056559.1, on the reverse strand, counting down.
AATGGATGCCAGAGTATCAGATTTCTCTTATAATTCTCTTCGTCCTTTGTTTTTTGAAATTATGTGATTACCTTTTTTTCTTTTCAAATCTTGAGATCTGATTATCTATTGAACTATGGATTCTGTTATCCAATAAGAATCTGTTCCTAGCAATTACATATTATTTTTCCCTAGTTCCCGGTCAGTCAGCAGTCCCTATTATGCTATTCCTAAATTAGGTTCGGTTTGTGCTATCCTGCATTATGGATTGACAGGGGATCATCTCGATTGACCATCTGCCAAACTTCAAGGCCAAACTCGGTCATATAGCCCACTGTGTTAAACCTTTTGCCAACTGTTCAATTCTTGACCCAAATTGACTGCTGATTGTGCCCCATGGGTAATGCTTCTGTCCTGGAACTTCTCAAACGAGTCATGGAAGACATGGACAACATTTCCATAAAATTTGGGAGCAGAATAGGTTTCAATGCGGAAGATATTTAGGTGTATGTAGCATGGATAAGGAAGCGATTCCTAATCCACCAGACATGGAAAATCACTAATAGCAGTAGTGCCGCTGCCACCGATGAAGATAGTAATAGTAGTAATAGTAGCAGTAGCAGCAGCGGCAGAAACAGTTGTGGTAGTGATAACAGTAATGGTTGCTAAATAGTGTGACAGTGTCATGACATTTTGCAAGTCAAGCTTCGTATTGTAGTAGATGCGTGCACCCATATGTTTACTGCTTTCAACTACTTTGGCTTTCTGAATTCTCTTTCTTGTTATAATTGTTTTTATCTCTTTGTTAATCTCAACACTATCCGCTGAATTTTCTTGTGGTTTGGTTCCAACTTCAGGTTGTGCCACTAGCTATCGCACACTTTGAAGATTCTGTATTGGTTTCTTCATGTGCATTCCTCTTGGAGCTTTGTGGCTTATCTGCTAGCATGCTTCGTGTAGACATTGCAGCCTTGAGATGCATTTCTTCGTTTTACAAGTCCAATGGGTATAACGAGCATTCCAAGCATCTTTCTCCAAAGGGTTCTGCATTTCATGTAGTATCCCATGAAGGTGATATTGCAATCTCTCTCGCTCAAGCATTGGCAGATGATTATCTGCATAATGATATTGCTAGCACCATCAAACAGAAGAACACGAAAAGTAGAACAGGTTACAAAAAGCCTTTGCGAGCTCTGATAGCTGTCCTACAGCATTTGGAAAGGGCAAGTCTGCCTTTGATGGTTGATGGTAAAACCTGTGGATCTTGGTTGTCAAGTGGCAATGGGGACGGGACTGAGTACAGATCTCAACAAAAAGCTGCAAGCCAGCACTGGGATTTAGTTACGACTTTTTGTCAGATGCATCAGATTATTCCCCAAAGTACAAAATACCTTGCTGCACTAGCTAAGGACAATGATTGGGTACTCTTAATCTCATCTATCTCAATCTTTGTAGTATTGTGTAGCTCAACCTTTTTTTAGGGATGTTTGAGCCTTAAAGATATTATTCTTTTTCGTTTTTCGCTGGATAGGTCGGGTTTTTGGTGGAGGCTCAGGGTGGCGGATATCCTTTTGATTTAATTGTTCAAGTTGTAAGTTTGACAGACATCCTTTCTTACCATCACAAATATTAGTGAAAAGACTCAAAACTTTCTGAACTAATTTTTCTCTCGATTGTCTTTTCTTAGTCCTCCTTCAGTGTGTCACTCGTTCCTGATTTCGTTGTCATGTTTCAGGCATCTAAGGAGTTCAGTAATCCACGACTAAAGATTCACATACTAACGGTCCTGAAAAGCTTGCAGTCAACGAGAAAAAAATCCAGCTCTTCATCAAATTCAGCTTCCACTGGGAGGAGTAATGAAATTTCCTTCTCTACTGAAAGCAACATTCTGAATCCTGTGGAACTTTTTGGGCTTCTTGCGGAGTGTGAGAAACAGAAAAATCCTGGAGATGCCCTCCTGACAAAAGCAAAAGATTTGCGATGGTCTCTCCTGGCAATGATTGCATCGTGCTTTCCAGATGTATCTCCTCTATCCTGCTTAATGGTTTGGTTGGAGATTACGGCTGCAAGGTTGTTGTCATCACTCCTTGCACATGCATCCTGTATTTCGTTGTCTTACATGCTGTTGCTGATCACTTCCACCCTCCCCACCCCACCTCCCCCAAAAAAAAAAAAAAAAAAAAAAAAAAAAATCCTATATTGGTGTTCCTTCATTTTGTGGTTGAAGCATAAATGTGTTATTTTATTTTCGATCTTATTAGCTTTATGTTATGCAAGGCCTGGTTATAGTTCTTACTGCTGGAGTTTTCGTTATAGGGAAACCTCATCTATAAAGGTGAACGACATTGCTTCCCAAATTGCAAATAATGTTGGAGCAGCTGTTGACGCTACTAATTCACTGCGAGCTGGTAGTAGAACCCTAGCATTCCGTTACAACCGAAGGAACCCAAAACGGAGACGACTGATAGAACCAATCTCAGTAGATCCCTCTGTTGCTTCCCCTTCTAACTCTTCTAGTATATCTGGTGCTTTTGGAATTTCTGTTCAAGATAATACTCCTGAAGAGGAAAAAATCCATCTAATTGATGAACAGATAAAGGTTACAACTGATACTGATGAAGGGCCCGCTTCTCTGTCAAAAATGGTAGCGGTGCTTTGTGAACAACATCTGTTTCTTCCTTTGCTGAGGGCCTTCGAGATGTTTCTTCCATTATGTTCTCTTTTGCCTTTCATACGGGCTCTCCAGGTTTGTTAATTTTGTTCCAAATCATGTTACTTAGGAAAACCACACCCAGCTTTTGATCTAATGTTTGAATAATCTTCTATATGTGATTAAGTTTTCCTTTCCTTCTTTCTTCACATCATTTCCCCAACCCCGCTACACCCCCCCCCTCAAAAAAAAAAAAAAAAAAAAAAAGAAGGAAAGGAAAGAAAAAGTTGTACGTTCTAGTTACAACCATCCCCCCTTCTCTCTCTCTCTCTCTCTCTCTCCATTTCTTTGGTACTGCTTCCTCCAAATCCACCGCCCTAAAGGAGAAAAAGAAGGAAAAATTGATCTTGGACGGCCTAAGGTTTTAAATCTTTAGGTCCGAACTACGAAGGAATTGTGTCACCAAAGACCTCCTAGGATGTAGTGCGAAGAGAGAAAGATTGGTTCTGGTTTAAATGGATAAACGAATCAGAAAATAAGGGGAAAAATTAGCATAAGAGAAACTAGGGCTCGAAGAAACTTATGGTTTACAGAGATGAGGGGTAGGGTTTGAAAAATATAAAAAGCTGAGGTAGGAGATAAAATCAGAATCCAATTAGTAAAATTGTATTAGTTAAAGGGGAAAATTCCAATTAGTAAATTGGAATTATAAAAAATAGTAATAATTAACCAAAAAAAATCATATTAGCTAAATTAAAACAGTAATCACAGCACAAAATGCCAAAGAATCACTAAGACATGAGAAAATTAAGCTTCGTAAAATGATACAGCCATCTTCTATGTCTTGACTATTGAAAACAGTGCAAGAATAAGTTAATAAAATCTGAATCCTTTGCTAGTGCAAGAATAAGTCTGAATCCTTTGCCATCATATTTGTAAATTAATAGGTACTCTAATCTTTGATGAAATATTTGTAATATTCAAATAATCAAACCGTGTGATCTAATTGACCAAAATTTAACAATTACCTCATATATAAGGGCCCAAGAATAAGCTCATAAGTCATAACAACTGAATCCTTTGGCTTCCTGGGGCTATTTTAATAGATAGTAAAATACAACTGATGCAACTGTCTGTAAAATTGAAATTCTGCATATTGTTAACAATCTGAGTGATCCCATTGACGGAAGAAAGGAGAATAGCTATTTGTTTGACGAAAATCAGGTTACAAGATAATGTTAGCTATCTGATGGATTGCTATTCTTGAATAATATTACTTTAGTTCTCTTTTGTGATTCTCAAGTAATTAAAGTTATTAAATGGTAATGGTGTCTGTGAAGGTTTTGTTTGTGTGCATGCTGTGTGCCTTTAGGAAATTTTATTGAGCACAGTAATAGGATGAGCTGGATTTATGTTCTCAAATGAAATTGCATTGTCCATTTTTACAATATAAAAGTACTGTTGTTGTGTTGTAGTGATTATCATAACTTAGTCATTTGCATGTTGAGTTCTTTGGATCATCATTTGAAGGGGGAATTATGGTATTGTTTTTATTTAGGTTTTCATTCTTTCCTATGATGACTGTAGGCATTTTCACAAATGCGCCTCTCTGAAGCTTCAGCACATCTAGCATCATTTTCTTCCAGAATCAAGGAAGAATCTCCCCATGTTTCAGCAAATTTAGGAAGAGAAGGGCAGATTGGAACAGCATGGATAAGCTCAACGGCTGTGAAAGCTGCTGATGCAATGCTTTCAGCATGCCCATCAGCATATGAAAAGAGGTGTCTACTACAGCTCCTGGCTGCTACTGATTTTGGAGATGGAGGTTCTGCTGCAGCATGTTTTCGGCGACTTTATTGGAAAATTAACTTAGCCGAGCCTTCACTACGCAAAGGTGATGATCTATATCTAGGGAATGAAACACTAGATGATGCTTCACTTCTGACAGCACTGGAAAAGAATGGACACTGGGAACAAGCACGTAACTGGGCCAGACAGTTGGAGGCTAGCGGTGGACCTTGGAAATATGTTGTACACCATGTTACTGAAGCACAGGTATTATTATTTACAGCACCAAGTTGGTATCTTGAAACTCTGTTGGGGAAATTTCTGAATAGAGTAGTCAAACTAAAACAGAGTATATGGAATGCAGCTTTAGTAAAATTAGGATTGAAAATGGTGGTGTTAGGATTGATGATAGGGTGTTACCATAGAGTATAGACTGATGGTTTCATAGATTTAGGTTCCACTTTAAATAAAGAAGGGAAAAGTGGGAAAGATTTTAATCATAGAATTACGAGAGGGTGGTTATGTGGTTAGTTGGGAAAAGGCTTAGTTGAGTTGAGATGTGAAGTGTGCTTTTGCAAATATGATATTCAAAAGTATAGTTTTCTGACCCGTGCTTCAGGGTTTCCCTGTTGTGTGAAACATGAATCACAGTCCTGCAAAGAGTTTTCTTAGGTCATCGGAAGTAAATTCATCAAATGAACTTAGGAAGATGTTTGCAACACACCAATTCAGAATGAACTGTATGGATCTGCCTACTGTGACAATTTTCATATGAGGAAATTCTGTTTCCAGTTTTCACCCCTTTTTCCATGAAGTAGCAAGATTCTTATAAGAAAAACTCAAGTGGAATCCCAGAATTTATTAGATTCCTATATCTTTAAATGTTGTCTTTTGAATTCATAAATTATCTAGCAAGAAGACAGCTAATTTTCTGAACCTTTTTCCCTGTTCTTTTTTCTATCTCGCGATATATTTCTTTATAACTAAATCCATGTACACTTGTGGAATCATCAAATGCCAATTGAAGTAATTTTTATGTGGGCAGTGTTAGAAAATATAATTACAGTTGATTGCTTGGTGCATATTGCGTGGAGATTACAGAACTTGTCTGTTCTGGTAAGAGTGATCAGGAAAATGATGTTTAATTTCTGATGAATTGCACACTCTCCCGGGGGTGTTTATTTTCCTTATCTTTTTGGGTATTTCCTGTATTGTTATTGGAACAGTTGTTGGTTGTCCAGGCCTGGTGGTTGGCTGTCTAAAAGGATTTGACTGTTTGTAATTTAAAGAAACAAGAGGGATAATAGGTCTTAGGAAACAGTCTTGGTAATGTTTTTCATGAAAGTTTTCATTGTAGCAATATTTGGCAAGGTTCAACCTTTGAAGTAGTAAGATTATTCCATTTGCAATCAGGATTTTCCTTTTTCTTTTTTTGTCATACATTTTGAATTTTCTTTATCATGTAATGTTTAAACCACATTAGTTATTGGTGAGATGGTGTGACTGTCTGGTTCAAAGTTTGAATGCTCTGGCTTTTCAAATCAGCTGTCAACCAATCAACAAGTCTCAGGCAATTGAAGGTCATCATGGAATGGATTAGCTGGCCTGGCAGTTGATGATCTGAATGGTCCCAACTGCTGTGTTGTCCAACCTAACTAGCAAGAAGTTGGTGTATTTAGTTTCCCTATAGCATTGTTTGATTGCGTTGTTGCTTTTTGGGGCTTTGTGTTGTTTCAACTCATATCCTTTGTTTTCCTCACCTTTTGCTTTTCTTAATAAAGTATTTTCACTTCGAAAGTGAAAAAAAATGGTCCAGGACTAATTCATCTGTAGGAAATATGATCACTACCAAATATTTTCCATTTAACATTCATATGCCATTAACAATTTCAGTGTCAAAAAGCTCAGATTTATCTTTCTGTACATTTATTTAGCCTAGCATTATTGCGTTTATCTAATTGGATGTTCCATTGTTTACTATTGCTCTTTATTTGTTTCAGGCTGAAGCGATGGTAGCGGAGTGGAAGGAATTCCTATGGGATGTCCCTGAAGAGAGATCAGCATTATGGGGCCATTGCCAAACACTTTTTCTCAGATATTCATTCCCTGCAGTAAAGGTCATGCTTTTACTGAATTTGCTACCATATGTAACCTCAGTTGAGAAATGGCAGATCATCTTGTTGCACAAGTTTCTTTGATAACGTGTTCTGCCAATTTTTCCTTGAGGGGATTATGTAAATTATCTCGCTGTTCTTACTGTTTTGGTTTGCTAAAATATCTTTGTTTTGGTATGCTAAAATATCTTTTCTCCCCACTACTTTGCCTGCAGGCGGGATCATTTTTTCTCAAGAATGCAGAAGCTGTGGAGAAGGACATCCCAGCAACAGAACTGCATGAGTTATTACTACTTTCCCTACAGTGGTTAAGTGGAACCATGACCCAGACCAATCCGTAAGTGACCTCTTGTTTCTGTGATGCTGCCTCATATTTCAAGTTTGTGCTCATTTTTTCTAACTTGAATTTTCCAGAGTCTATCCTTTGCATCTGCTGCGGGAAATTGAGACTAGAGTATGGCTTTTGGCGGTGGGATCAGAGGCACAGATGAAGAGTGATGGAGAGTTCTATCCTGCCCGGACCCTAATCAGCGGAAATAACTCCAATATTATAGAACGCACTGCAAGTATTATAACAAAAATGGATAATCACTTAAATGCAATGAGGGCCAGAGCAGCAGAGAGAAACGATATGAGGGAAACTAACCATACACATATTCGTAACCCACAAGCCTTGGACGCCAGCTCTCCTCACACATGTGGAGGATATGCAAAGATGAAACGGAGGGCCAAAGGCTCTCTTCCATCGCGGCGAACGTTACTGGACTCTGTGGATAGAAGTGATCCTGATGATGGTGTTGGTTCTCCTCTAAATTCTAGGAGCAACACTGAACCAGTTAGAAGCTTGCAGTTGCAAGATGAGAACATTATAATAGAAGCTTCATTTTCAAAGTGGGAGGAAAGAGTAGGACCTGCGGAGTTGGAAAGGGCTGTTCTATCTCTGTTGGAGTTCGGACAAATAACTGCTGCTAAACAGCTTCAACACAAGTTGTCACCAGCGCATGTTCCATCTGAATTCATACTTGTGGATGCTGCTTTAAAGCTGGCAGCTATTTCAACTCCTAGTAGCAAAGAAGTATCTGTGTCAATGCTGGACGCTGAAGTCCTTTCGGTTATTCAGTCGCATGTTATACTCATTGACCACCATCAGATTGACCCCCTTAAGGTTCTTATTTTTATCTTTATAAATTTGTTTCTATGGTATCTTCTATATATCTGCAAATTTCTTGTTCTTTTGTCCTCCTTTAGTCACAGTAGAATTTTTTATCAATTGGAAAGGGTTTGAGGTAACCCCCAAACAAGGAGTTGAATTTCCATTACACTCCAGATTTGGTCAGTTGAAATATTTTGTTGGCTTTTGGTTTCAATTTTGGTTCAGTTATTTCGACTGAGATTTCTGTACTTCTGTAGCTTCAATGAAATTACTTCAGTTTCAGAGCCAGTTGAAATTGAGATTTTTTTTCATCGCCAAAATTTGAGACTATGCCTCTAATCAAGATATGACCTACGGGAATAAATCAGAAGGAAAAGAAAGCAGATCTAAACCCCAAAAATGTTAGGCTAAGTATTATACACCTTGATAACAGACTTCCACTTCCTCTAGAGTCATTAAAAGATGGCCTTTTTAAAGTATTTAGAGATTGAGGACCAAATGTGTGTCTTGAACTTATACTGAAATCAATTAATATTAATTTCTTAACATTCTATGATTTTTTTGATAGTCGCGAATTAAAGGGGGACATTTTTCTCAATTTTTGTTATAGCTATTGCAGTCGCTGAATTGGCCATTGCAAATGAGATGGAAGGCTTATGAATTATCAATTCTAGAGAATTCATCCTCAAACATCCTTCCATAGAATCCCATCAAGAACAAATAGATGCATCCTCCAGTGGGCCTTCCTCAACCACAAACCAGTAAAGAAGTCCATCCATTGATTAAGTTGAGGCGTTTTCTTGTAAGGATGTAGGAAACATGAAAGAAACAAGACCAGGAAGTACAAAATTATCATCTTTTATGGGCTTGGGTGTTCCAAGGTAAAGTTCCGTTTCGAATAAAGAGTTGAAATTTTTCTTGGGACTAGCCCTGTATGGGGTCAGCAGGAAAAAAAGAGCCGAGGGAATATTCCACTAGGGTTACATACCACTCTCTCCTATCTCATCCACTGATTCTGAGATCAACAACCATATCCTTATCCCAAATTGATGGGGTCGGCTACAAGGATCCGATAAGGTCAAAAAAAAAAAAAAAACAACATCCTTGGAACATCCCCTATATGGGGTCGGCTACACGTGTCCTTGTCCTCCACTTACCTCTATCTGATGTCATACTAGGATCGATCCCTACCAGCTGCATATCTTTTCTTACCACTTCGTCAATGGTCAATTTAGGTCTGCCTCTCCTTCTAGCTCCATGTAATTGAAACTGGTCACGCTTCCTTACTGGGGCATCCATGGGTCTCCGTTGAACATGGCCATACCACCTCAATCAGCTCTTGTGGAACTTGTCCTAGATTGGAGCCACCCCTAATTCTTTTCTAATACAATCATTCCTTACTCTGTCTCTCAGGGTCTTTCCACACATCCCTCTCAACATCCTCATCTTTGCTACACCCAATTTATTCAAATTACTCTTCTTGATTGCCCAACACTTTGTCCCATACATCATCGCTGGTCGTATTAGTGTCCTGTAGAATTTTCCCTTGAGTTTAACAGGTATGCGTTTATCATATAGCACTCCCGAGGCATTTCTCCACTTCATCCATCCCACTTTAATTCTGTGGGAGACATCATTTTCTATATCACCTTCTTTGCTAATGATTGACCCCAGATATTTAAAATAGTCATTTTGTGGTAGTTCTTGCCCCTTAAGTTTTGCCACTTCCTCACATCTCATAGTCTGGCTAAATGGGCACATCATATACTATGTCTTTGTTTTGCTTATCCTAAAACCTCTTGATTCTAAGCTTGATCTCTATAGCTCCAGTTCAGTATTAATCCCTTCCACAGTCTCATCTATCAAAACAATATCATCAGCGAATAGCATACCCCACGGGACCTGGTCTTGGATGTGCTTGGTTAGATCATCCATGATGAGAGTAAACGGATACGGGCTCAAAGCTGATCCTTGGTGTAACCCAATTGTAATTGGAAACTCATTACTTTGACCTTCTGTAGTTTTGACACTTGTCACCACTCCCTCATACATGTCCTTAATTATATCCACATAATTTAAAGAACCCCTCACCTTCCCTAAGACATGCCAAATAAGATCTCTAGGTACTCTGTCATACGCTTTCTCAAGGTCAATAAAGACCATATGGAGGTCTTTTTTGTGAGCTCTAAATACTTCCATAAGTCTTCTTAGGAGGTAGATAGCTTCTGTTGTGGACCTCCCTGGCATAAAACCAAATTGATTCTGAGATTATATGCATATAATTAATTACCTGTCAGATTAGCTGTCTATGTAGGCAGAGTTAGGCTGCAAAAGAGCCGCTAACACTCCTACAGAAAGTCAGGATCGCAGTGAGCTAACACAGAACAATTGGACATAATAGCAATTTAGGAATAAAAGAAGAAAAGGATAGGTAGAAGAAGGGGATTGGAAAGGGCTCTCACCCACGGCCTCTCACCGTATTTTTCTCTCACCAACGGCATCTCACCATACTTTCACACAGAGAAGCCGTCACTTGCAGCACACAAAGCACAAAGCTATGTTTTCTTTTCTCAAATTCAAATCTCGCTCCTACTGCATTGGCCTCACCTTCTTTATTTATAATGAATAAAACCTTTATAAGAAGATAGTAACTTCCTATGGCTATTGGGGAGTTACCAAAATAAAGTTGCATTACAAAATAGAAACTCTATCAAAGACAACTACTTGGTGGCCAAGGAAAACATAAATAAGAAGATAAAGACAAGAATAAAATCTCACTTAGAACTACTAAATGGAAACTCCTAGTTGCTAATAACTAACTAATAGTTACATGGAAATAGAAGCTTAAATAAAATAGAAACTTGGTAAGAATCTGGAAAAGATCTCAGCAGCATCATTCCTCCACGGAATCTGGTCTCCCAAGAAATCACCCCACACAGGGCTGTAACTATCTCCAGAAATAGCTCCTTCTAAAAGCTAGCATGGGCCCACATCACTATTCACTTGAGCAATAGCGTGAACAGTGTTTTGGTCCTTTTCTTCTTCATGCTTCGATCTATGGCAACTCACCCCATCCTAAAAAAGGAAAACTCGACCTTGAGTTTTGTATAATTCATGGAAATCTTGGCATGGTGCACATCCAATTTCAGACTGAAACAGTACTCTGGCCACACACAAATATAGGGAAAGAATTCTTTAAGACACGACTCTTTATCCTTGAAAAATTCAGATGGAATGACAAACTCTACGTGGTCAGATTTATTACCAGATGTGTCCTTTTGATTATTGTATAAACAGAATTTTCTTCCGTCTTGTTATTAATCTCTATCTTTTCAAACTCCACTGCAATGTCTGGGTTCTTCTTTTTGGTGGTCCGCAATCATCTCAATTGTCTTTTCTTTGATATCTTCGAGATAGACCTCTTCGGTAGGACTGTGTACGTGCTCTACCATCTTCAAAACTCCAACAGCTGCCATGGTAGCATCCCTTAGAGGTGGAGAGTAAAGAGGACCAAATTTGGCTTCAAACTTTTTCTCAAGAACGGTCATGCAGTTTAATAATTGCTTCAGCTCCCTATAAAGATACTCATTGCTGGCCATGGTAGGTCTGATACCTAATAATGTAGGGAGAGCTAGGCTACAAGTGCGTAACAGCACTCCTACAGAAAATCAGGACCACAGTCAATTGTTTAAGATCTTTGTCAAAACTTCAAGTTTCGACTGAAATTTCGAGCTATTGAGCCAGCCCGAGACAAGATGAAGGGTTGAATCAACTTTGTACCTGGTTTCGACCTTATTGCGTGCATTTCGGTAGTTTCAACTGAAAATACCATGTTTCGTCAAATTTTGACCAGTTTCGGTAGTTTCTACCAGTTTTGACTAGCCCATGACATGATGTGTCGAGTTTTACCAACATTTGATGGTAATATCGTCCCCATCCAACTAGAGTTGCTGTGTTTCTTGATTGGAATTTATTTTCAAATATGTGAACCCTAAATCAGCTCTGCGAGAGTAGTATATACGCTGCTTCCTACTGTTATATTCAGGCTGGGGTTATTGACTGTATTTGCTGGGTATTGTCGTTAAGTCCTAGGATGAATTAACCTATTTGACCTACTTATTACATATTTTTGTACCGATATCAGACTTACTGTGTACATGTTTGGTATATTCCTGTGCTGCTAGCCTGCAAGAGAGCAACACTAACACTGCTACAGAAAATCAGGATCGCAGTCAACTAACACAGAACCAAGTTTTTTTTTTTGGTGGGGGGGTTATTTCCAGAAATTTGGGTCAAAATTTTTGAAATTTAGAACTATGATCGTACATGAAAATAGAAGATTAAATGAAATAGGACGTTGGTAAGAATCTGGAAAAGATCTCAGCAGCATCATTCCTACATGCAATCTGGTCTTGGGCCCATAGAATATCTCCTGTTCATGGGAACAGTAGCATGAGCAGTGTTTTGGTCCTTTTCTTCATGCTTTGATCTACATTACGTTTCCAATAAGTTATTGTTCGTGGGAAACTTCATTCGGGAGAAGCTTGTTTTGCTCATTTCCTCTCTGAAGGGAATCGATAATTAATAAAATAAAAATATTTTGTTCATATCCTCTGAAGGAAGAAATGCAGAAAATTCTTCAGCAAGTGGACTACAATCATCTGCATAGTGATTTGACAACTTAAATCGTGTGATATCACAGACTGAATTAACTAGGTTTATGGGGATGTATACCAAAATCTCTTCCATGAAGACAACTTATTTTGGACTGGGAGAATAACTAGATCTCTTTTTTAGTAAACTTTCATTTTTCTCCTCATCACCCACCACACCACACACAAACCAACCCCCCCCCCCCACACAAAAAAAAAAAAAAAAAAAAAAGAAAAAGAAAAAGAGGAAAAAACACCATCTTCTTACTGAATTTAGCATTCAGTACTGGTAACGAAAACCTTGAATTATTTTAGTCTTGTCATTTGTCATTAGCGAACTGATGATGTAAAGCAATTAGGTTTTCCTTCAATAATCTAAAGCTTCTCATTTCCCTACCTCCTGAATCTTCTGAAAGACATTTGTTCATTGCTTCAGTCACTATGATGGAAAACTGTTTACTGGATCTTTTAGGTGGATTGGTGGTGACTTGTTCCTCACATCCTTTGTTTGAACAGTCTTATCTTTTTGTCTTCTTCCTTTTGATGAACATTTACGAAATTCTAATATGTTTTCAAACTGTGAAGCTAACTTTGCTGGAGACTACTCTGTAGCCAACCAAAGTCTATGTCGGATTGGTGGGACCATCGGACTTGGACGATGGTTCAGTGATTAGAACATATTTAGGATCATAGGGAAAGGTAACTCATCCCGAGACGAAATCCTATCTTACACATGGAATAAGGTTTGTTGGATATTAGAGGATTTTCTACGGGTTTCTTTCACGTTGGGGGATGGGCTCTCTCTAGGCAAGCCAGGTCCATTTTTGATAGGTGAGACTATTAGACTAGAGGTGGTTCAGCTATTGATGCACAGTCATGCACTATGGCAAAGGTGACTCTTTGATAGCATAGATACAATGTCTTGCATGTTACCTTTACGTTTGTTATAGATAAGATGGTGGGGGAAGATTGTTCTGAAAATATGTTTAAAGTAGAGGACAAGGAAACCATGAAAATAGACCTTGCTAAAAGTGGAGGTCTAGATGGCTAAGAAAGGGGCGTTATAACCAGGATGTGTTTTTGTTGTGTATTTTTTGTAGTTCCTTCTGTACATTTGCTGGTCCCACCTTTTCTTTTTTTCCCTTTCTTGATCTGTATTTTATCTGAATGGACTAGCCTTCTACCTTCATTATTATTTTTGAATAAAATTTTCTGTTATTTATCTATTAAAAGAATGAAAAAAATTCTCCAAATTGTTTATTCCTGATTGCAGATCTTGGAGAGTTTGGTAACCAAGTTTACTGAAGGTTGGGGGCGTGGATTGTGCAAGAGAATAATAGCAGTTGTAAAAGCTGCAAATGTCTTGGGTCTTTCATTTCCCGAGGCATTTGGGAAACAGCCAGTGGAACTGCTCCAACTGCTTTCTCTTAAAGCACAAGATTCACTTGAGGAAGCGAAGCTTCTAGTGCAGACTCATTCCATGGCACCAGCCAGCATCGCTCGAATTCTCGCTGAATCTTTTCTTAAGGTCTTCCCATTTGCCTCAGTATTTTCTGCGATAGAACAATGATCTAGCATTTACAATTATATGTTTTTCCAGGGTTTATTGGCTGCTCACCGTGGAGGATACATGGATTCTCAAAAGGAAGAGGGACCGGCTCCTCTTCTATGGAGAGTTTCTGATTTTTTGAAGTGGGCAGAGCTTTGTCCCTCAGAACCAGAAATTGGCCATGCATTGATGCGTTTAGTTATTACTGGACAGGAAATACCACATGCCTGTGAGGTATTGAATGGAAAATGTGATAATTTTATTGGAGACATTTATTTATTGATCCATAATGGTATACTTATCATAAAAGGGAAGTAAATGCTGTAGAAAATGTTCCTTATTAAGCTGATTAATGAAGCATATCAACCATACTATTAAAAGGAGGTGAAGAGGTGATAATATACCAACTAGTAATCTCAATTACCTTTCATCCTTATAATTGATTCCTGAGCATTTTGGGCCTCCTTTAAAGAGATTCTGGATCACCAATGGTTGGCAATAAATAGTGCTTGCTTTGGAATGCAGTAAGTTCAAAAGCAAAGTTACTCTTGCTCTCTTAAGGCACCCATCCATTCACCTTGTATAACCATGTCTTCATTAGGTGATTAATGGTGAGGACCCTTGATGGGTTTCTAGAAAAGCCTTCTGGATTAGATCTCAGAACCCAGGTTAACCAGGATCACAGTGATGTAACAATATCCAGCATTGCATGAAATTTATAACTTGAATCAAGCAATGGGACTCAAATTCTGGTGAAAGATCAGTCTTATGGTTAAGAGCAACACCCCAAAAGATGGACTTGATGGTTGGATCTTAAGAATCAGCACTAGAAACCAGAAGATATCACAGAAGTAGCAAGCCAAGTCCTAGAAACCGGGAACGTAGATATCTCAGCAAATAATGAACAAATATGGGTCAATTCTGGTCAATAGTAGTTCTTACATTAGTAAACAATATATCAAATTACAAAGCAGATTGAATGGTTAGATTAGGATTTATAGTAGTGTCCTACTAGAGATAGGAATGGTTTAACACCTCCCTTCTGAGTGGCATTATATCTGTTGTCCAGTATATTCTCTATCTTATCCTCAAAAGGTGGAGTAAACTGGCCTAACGGTAAAGTATGCTTTGTATCTCCCTCGTTTGAGTGGTGTCCCAAATAGATCGTGAGATCAGTGACAATGAAGATGTTGCTTATGGCCAAGTCAGCAGGCAAATGAAGAACATAAGAATTAGGTTTTACCATTTTAAAGGCCTTGTAGGGGCCCATTTTCTGTGGGTGGAGCTTTCTGCTGGTGTCAGGACTCGGGAGGAAACATCTTGGAAGCAATAGGAACAGTCACCAGGTCTCCATGCTGAAACTCCACAAATCATCTGTGATAATCAGCTGTTGCTTTATAAGAATCATTACTAATAGCAAACATAGTGACGAACGGCGGCATGAAC
Source organism: Macadamia integrifolia (assembly GCF_013358625.1). Taxonomy (NCBI): domain Eukaryota; kingdom Viridiplantae; phylum Streptophyta; class Magnoliopsida; order Proteales; family Proteaceae; genus Macadamia; species Macadamia integrifolia. Next base: position 34,164,936 of record NC_056559.1, on the reverse strand, counting down.
CTCAGTGATATGGCGTATAAACTCATCCGCTTCAATGCTAATGCATGTGTTAGGTAGAAGGGGAACAAGATCCATAGGGTGCCTTGGTTGAACTCTAAGAACTGTCTCCAATGGAGTATGGCCAGTAGTCCTGTACTCCTGTTCACCGAACTATTTGACGCAAATTCAGCAATGTCAAGAATGGATGGCCTAGTCTTCTCAAAGTCACAAATTACTGAATCTAGGCAACACAGGAGGTTAACAACTTCTGTTTGACTATCTGTGGATGAAAGGCTGTAGAAAACTGAAGCTTTGTGTTGGGTGTTCATCGTTGAGAATACAATCAATTCTAGTGACCATGTAGCTGCACAACTTCCTTGAAGATGGTAGCAATGTGACTAGCATCGAAAGTCTTATGGCATGGAATAAAATGTGTCATCTTTGAGAATTGATCAACCACTAGGAGTATGAAATTGTGCCGTTCCCGTGTGAGGGGTACAAAGTCCATCCTAATAGGTACCCATGGTGCATGTGCATGAATGTGCTTGGCGTGTTAGTGAGACCGAAGGGCATGACTTGCCACTTATACAGTCCTTCCTTGGTCTTGAATGCAGTTTCCCACTCATTGCTTGGATGGACACAGAGCTGCTGTTATCCACTCTTCAGGTCAATCTTTGAGAAGATCTTGGTGCCAAACAACATATCAATCATGTCCTCCATCAGAAATCTGTATTTTACGGTATTTTTTTAAAGAAATTTACAGTGCCACCCCCTAGAGAATGCCACTATTAGAGAGACACCCCCTGCATAATTCCAAATTACACTCACATCCCTTACCGTCAGTCTCTGTTAAGTGAGGATTTAAATTGATGGTTTTACCCTTTTGACTAAAACACGACCAAATCATATTTTACCCAAGTCGCTCAATACCCCAAACCTTCGCTCACCTTCATCGTGGATTTCAGAGGAGGATTTCTTGCGCACAACCGCCGCCATTCTCCATCCCTGTGCAACCATCGGCGGCTTTCTACATCACTATGCAACAGCCGAGCATGCTTTAGTGGGTCTGTGGGTGCTCGGTGGTACCTCTTTCTCCTTCCTCTGCTCTTGTTCTTTGAGCCTCCGTTCTTGGAGTTGCTGGATGGTGACGTAGTTTGATGGATAAGGATGGGAACTTCTTTTTCTCCTCCATTATTTGTTTTCCTTACGCTCTGAAAGACCCCAGAAGGAGAGATCAGTAACAAGCTCCTCTAGGTAGAGGATCTGAAATTAGCATTTGGGATTTGGTGAACATGGATTACGGTTTAAACAAAGGGCTGATTTACGATTTCTTGCCAAGAAAGATGGGTCACCTCATTTGTGGAGTCTCTGTAATATTTCTCTTTTCCTTTCTCTCTCTTGGCGAAGTTTCTGAGTAAGTCACAGTACTCTCCAAGACGAAATGGTTTCCATATTTTTGCTATCCCTGAGTTAATGTAGAACTAGGATAGGGGTCTAACCAAGTCTCAAACTGCAAGAAATTTTAATCAAAGAACAACCAGATTTCAACCAACATAAACCAATAAAATCAGACCAACAGAAACCAAGCAACCAGCAGCTATCGATCTCAAAAACCCAGCAATATCTAGGACAGATCAGTATCGGCCAAGTAGGAATAAACCAGTGACCATTAATAGTTCAAATAAGTTCAAATCAACTGAAAACAATGAACCAAATGCCAAAGAAACCATAGGAATCGAATCAAACCAATTGATCTCAGATCTGGCCACACAAGTCACTAAGAGACTAGAATATGGTGATTTTAAATAACTCACAGTTGGCTGATCAGAACAAGTCCAGACCAGGGTCGATCCTTAGTTAGACAGGGAGGAACTATCTACCAGAATTGGGGAGCAAAACCATGGCTGGAACTACTTCCATCAGTAGAGGCCGATTGTAACTTTTGACAGAATTCTGGGCAGAAGTTGCAATATAAAGTACCTGATTTGTTGGCAGCAGTAGACTCTTGAAAATAAAGCTTGAAAAGAAAAAGAAGACCACTTGAAGAGGATCCTCTTGGGCTTCCCACCGCAAGGAGTCGAATGGATCAAACACCACTCCCTTCCACTGTGATCACATACACACACAGCAGTTCCAGTAGAGACATAGCAGCAACAACAACTAGCTTTTTTCATTCATAAATCGTAGGGCTTAATGGGAGCCCTCTCCTTTATTTGTAATAATGATGAGGTGATTACAAGAAATAGAAACTACCTTTAGTTTCCAAAAACTAAAATAGGTAACTATATAAACACAAGACCTCTAGTTACTAAAATTGAAAATAGAAATTAGGAAATAAGAAATTAGAAACTAACGAGGTACTGAAATTAGAAACTAAATAACCCCATCTAAAAAGGAAAATTAATGAAAAAGGAAACAAATCAGTGAATCCCGTATGTAGCCTTGGAACCCCTTGTTTAGGCCCATAAAAGTGGCCTATTACACTCAAAACACATGAGATCAAAGACCCAACATGTATGAAACCCAACCCTAGGCTTATTCTTAATAAAACAAGCCTTTTTTGATGATTAATCTGCATCATGAGTTAAATGGAAAATGCCAATAATTTCTCAATTATTTTGGGTTGGCCATTCAAAAAAGGCGAAAGCTCTCAATCCGGATTCAGCCTTAATTGGGCCTTAAGAATTTGGGTAACAATAATAAAACCATTGATAGTAGCCCTAGCCTCGTCGCATTTTGTACTTGGTTGCCATTGGTAATTCTTTTTTCTCGGTAACAAGAATCATTGTGGATGAGGTATTTCCCTATCTTCTCTTCTCCATGATTCAGCTTGAATGACAGCCCTTTACCGAACAACTTTATTACATTTCAAATTCAAGCGTGACTCCTTCAGATAAGCCAGCACCCATGGCTTAAATTTTCATCGTTCCTCTTGGTGACGAACATACTTTGGATTTGAAGAAAAACCAGTTGTAGTAGGAACTCAATAACGATTTGGGCATGAAGGAGTTCAGATTCGATTTGGGGTTAGGGGGTTAAGAGAGGGTATATTAGGCACTTCACTTTTTAAAAGGATATTTTGGTATTTAGAAAAAAAAAATATACCAGCTGATGTCAGCATTTAAGGTATATTCCGTAACAGAGACTGACAGTAGGGGGTGTGAGTGTAATTTGGAACTATGTAGGGGGTGTCTCTCTAATAGTGGCATTCTCTAGGGGGGTGGCGTTGTAAATTTTTCTGTGTTTAATCATTCATCAGTGCACATACACCATGTTCCATTCTTCTTTGGTGTAAGCGGGCTGATACAGTGCACAGGCCATGCTTTCCTAAATGAAATCCTTTTTCAGTAACTGGCCTACTTACCTTTCTAGCTCGGCATGCTCTGTAGGGCTGAGCTGATACGTGTTCAGATTAGGTAACACTTATACAGGCACGATTTATTTGATGGCTTGCTGTATGTCTCGCATCGGGGGCAACTCATCTAGAAGCTCCTCAATTACTAAGTCTGAAAAATTAGAGAATAAGTCTAATAGGTTTAGGATAAGTAATGATGGGTGGAGGAGTGACTTCCTTCATAACCAAAGCCAAGATCAGTCCGGTTTCTTTGTTGGTCTTAAAGAACTCTCGTTGCGAGTGCTAGTAGCTTGGTTCCACTATCTTGCCCTTTCTCCAGCTTCTTTTCTTGTTTCTCAACTTGTTTACCATTGGCTTTCATGGTTTTTGGTGCCTTCTCCACTAGAAATAAGGTTAGATGTTTTGGGTTTTGACCCTGGCCAAAACCGAAAATTAGGAGTTTCGGTTGAAACCTGGGATTTTTCTGGGCCAATTGAAACCTAGGTTTCAAGGCCCAAAAAATGATTTTTTGGACTTTTCCCATGCTGCCTGTTTTTACCATTTTACACATTACATGAATTATTTTTGCAAAAAAAACCATGCAAAATGGTACTTGTTGTTTGGACCCAAGTTTGGTAGAGTATGCTGAATGCTGCTGTACACTAGCCCTATAGGGGAAAATTCCATTACCTTCAACCTTTAATCTTGCAAATCTAAGCTGTAGAAGGTTGAATGAGTAGAAGAATGCAAAAAAGTGGGAAGAAATCAAGTGATTTTGCAGTTTTTGGCAAAATTGCAAGGAGCAGTGTCGAAACCAATATCAACTCTTGGTTTTGTTTTGGTTAGTGTTGAAACTGAGACATCTTGATCCACTGAAACGTAAAACTATGGCTGGAACATAATTTGTTTGCCTTTGAATGTGAAGGTGCACTGATTTTTCTTCTCCCAAGCAATACATCATTGTCATAAAACTTTTCTCAATTAGGAAGTCTGTCAGTTGCATAGGAATGACATTGCACCAGGCTTCCTCGTTGTAGGAGCCCAATTTGAGAGGAACGGAACACCTTTGGTTGACTTCTAACATGCTACCATTAAGAAGAAAAACCATGCAGGGTTGTGGATGCTTTTCTTTCATAAGCTAGCCTTAGGAGCAAAGGCATTGGAAACTACACTTACGCTGCTACCGCTATCCACTATTACCTCTACAGCTCTGGGTCAGCTGGACATTTGATTGTAGATAATGTAATGATGAGTCCAGTCTATCCCTTTTGATTTAGTGACCAATGTGGTTTACAGCATTAAGTTCATTAGTATCCATATCTACCTCATCATTCTCAATTGTGAGCTGTTATTCAATGTCTTCCTTCAGTGGAAGTCCTCCATTAAACTTGGTTTCCTTGGCAGCATCAATAGCATTAGCACTCCGATATTGAGGGCAAAATTCGGTGAAACACCCTGATTTATGCAGTGATGCACTTCATCTCCTCTGGTCATTGAAGCCTTTCCTTTATCAACAACCGTGTGGGTGCTGTTATGTCTCCCCGTATATGCAGGTGGTCTAGTAGGAGCTGATGGCCTCCTATACACCCCGACTTGATTCCCAAAAGGTCTAATTTGGAATCTTCAACAATCTGCTTCTAGGGCCTTTTGATAGCACTCTTGAATGTCATATACGTTGGTCATACCCATTGCTCTTCTAACCTATGGCCATAACCCAAGCTTATATCATGACATCAGGCGTATCATGCATGTCACTTTCTTCAACTTCTGTCCATGCTAACAATGCATCAAACTTTTCTGTATATTCAGACACGGATAAGGTGCCTTGCCAGAGTGTATTCAGCCGAATCATGAAAGCAACTCACGAAAGATTGTCGAAGATATTTTCCCTTTTAACTCATCTTTCATTTCATACCAAGTATTGGGGGTTTGCCTCGATCTTGCATCCTCCTTTCTTTTAAGTTTTCATAATTCTCTTGCTTGTATAACTGATTTAGTCTTAACCAATTTGATCTTTCTTGCCTCAGTCATGTCATACCAGTCAAACTAATCATTAATAGCATTCAACTAGTCAAGGAACGCCTGTTGATCAAGCTTTCCACCATACTACTCCGGCTTTACCTTCTGTGATCCATCATTGTGCCTAGGAGGAAAAGGAGACAACCCTTTTATGGTTCCAGCCGAGAAGAGACGTAAAAGGAAGGATCAAGAATGTCATATATCTCAGGAGCTAGATCAGTTCCCGATGAACAAGTAAGAATTGCCTCAACAAAAATGGATGGAATTGGACCTAAAAAAGCCATTAAGGTTCGTTATCAATTAGGTATCAGTGGGAACATAAAGATAAGAAAGTTAACTAAGTTTCAGATCGACCAAATTGAACAAATGATAGGTCAAGATCATGTTGTTCATTGGGAATTGAAGAGGGGAGAACGAGCAGACATCGAACGATTAATTTCTATTTCTCGTTTATCGTGGAATTCGTCATCAGGATGGATCGCCCTTACGTGGTCAACGAACTCATACTAACCTTTTTTGTTATCAAAAATAGGACCTCATGTGATCCTCAAATGATACTGGCGGTGCCTGTGGTGTGAGAGCTCTTTGTGGCATTCTGCCAAGCAACCGTCAACCGATGGTTGGATCTCAAGAACCAGCACTGTTACAGAATTAGTCAAGTCCTAGAAACCAGGAACTTAGATATCTCAACAAATAATGAACAGAATTGGGTTTAATTCTGGTCAACAGCAGTTCTTTGGTAAGATATATAAGAATACAAAGCAGATCCAGTGGTTAGATTTGGAGTTATAGTTGTGTCCTACTAGATCTTGTAGGTCAACTAAGGAACTTAAGAATGGTAATGTCAGAATTATGACAGCTTAGATTAGAATCTTAATGGAAACAATAAAACATTAGCAGAGTAATAGCTTGAGGAATGGGTTATCAATGGAAGAGTTTCAATGACTCTAATCAAATAACTTCAGATTCAATGGGACTCTAATCAACTAACTTCAGATTCAAAGTTTGAAACCGTAGGGAGATTGAGACTAAACTGTTGTTGATGGATCTGAGGTCTGAATTAAAATCTAAATGTATTGACCCAAAAACTGAAGAATTTCAATATATTAGAAGACTGTAAATAGAAAACAGTACTTGAGGATTAATGGAGAGAAAGAATGAGAAGAAGTGGATATGAACTCAGCTTCCCACTGGGAACTTGCTGTAATCCCACCAACGATATTGGAGTCTCACCAATGGAATAGTTGAATCTCACAACCAATTTCTGAGTCACACAGAAGAACAGCAAAAAACGATGCTTTATTCATAATAAAATCCGTATGCCATAATGGCTGGTTACAGAAATATATATATATACACACACATATATATATATATATATATATATAAACTCTTCAAAATATGGCTCATAACATGACTAGAAATAGCCTAAACCAACTAGCATTCAAACTGGCTACTTAATTGACCAATAAAAGACTTGAAACAAATCCTAAACTGACTCTAGAACCTCCAGATGTGTTTGGAGTCCTAAACCAACTGGGACTTGGCATAATGAAAAAAAATCAACTCATAACAGGACTGAACTTTAAATTCCTAATCCAGCCTATACTAGGACACATAGACATAATCAAAATGGGAAAAGAAACTGAAAAATTAGAAATTTTGGAATTCCTGAAACCATAGGTTCTCCTTCTTCCTTTTGGTACTTTTTAGAGTACCTGTGGCATCAACCCTGTGGCTCAGGACAGCCTAAGAAAAAGTTCCCATCTACTCTGGTTATCTCAAAAGTTGCAAGAGTATAGGTATCCACAGCTCCCTCATCAATCTCTTGTTAAACGACTTGAGCAGTGAAAACGTCTAATGTATTTTACTGCAAATTCTTTAGTATGAGGCACCATATGTTGATTTTCTTTTTTTGCACCAAGTTAGGCATCAATGATCCCTCCTTAATGTAATTCCTTCAAAAAAAAAAAGAGTGAAAGATGAGATCATCCCATTCACCACTAAAAGCATTTGCTGGTTTATATTTTTCTTCTGGGGACCTCTTAGTAAAATCTAGGACATATTATATGGTGTGATGACAGTAGATAAAGCCCATACTAGTCGCAAAAAGTAACTTCATATTTTTTGGGTGGAGGAAAGTGTCAAATATGAACATTTAGGCCTGGTTGGCCAACCTCTTCTGTATACAAATGGCTAACTCCCGTGAGAAAACAAACAATATGGTTAAAGTTCCTGGCGGAATCATGTATTTTGCATTATTTCGAGCATGGACACCTGCTTTTAGTGTCCTCCTTATGGTAGACTGACATTTGTTGGTTTGATGCTAAGTATTGTACAAACAGCACTTACATCCCTCAAGCCTCTCGTTCTTGTCTTTGTGTCTAATTCTAATTGCAGTTACAAGTTATTTACTCTACTCTGAATCTTCTTTCTTATTTTATGTGTTTCCAATTTCAAACAACCTAAGTATGATGATGTTTGTTTTGATGCATAACAATATTCTTTTTTTATATGCTTTTCATGTACTCAATTTATGTATCTATACATAATTACTGAATATACCTTTATTACAATTTGAAAATGATGTTCCAGGTTGAGCTTCTCATTCTGTCCCACCACTTCTACAAATCATCTGCCTGTCTGGACGGAGTAGATGTTCTCATAGCCCTTGCAGCAACCAGGGTGGAAGCTTATGTGTCTGAAGGAGATTTTTCATGTTTGGCTCGCCTAGTAACTGGAGTTGGCAACTTCCATGCACTGCAATTCATTCTTGGAATTCTTATAGAAAATGGTCAGCTGGAACTTCTTCTTCAGAAGTATTCTGCAGCCGACACAGCAACAGGAACAGTCGAGACTATCAGAGGATTTCGAATTTCTGTTCTTACATCACTTAAGCATTTTAATCCCCATGATCTTGATGCCTTTGCTATGGTCCGTATCCATACTCCTTACATTCTCCATTCCATATTTGAATCTCTTCTATATTTGTGTCAACTTAGTTATATATTAATTATGGGGGCGAATATACATGAGAATGATAAATATGATACTAACCAACAATGGATCTTGATCATTCATATATTATTTTTAATTTGTCCAGGCCACTCGATCAATGGATCCCACTAGGATCTCTTTAGTTCAAAGATCTGTTGAACTGGTGAAAAATAGAAGAAAGAGAATCATCAATGACTCTAATCTTTTTCTTATTAGAAAAGATAGAGTATCAGTCATAACATTAAGATATACCAATCATATGGTCAGTGGCTCCAGAGTCAATGACCTAAAAAGAGGCAGTGAAAGGGGCAGATGTAGAGGCCTTTAAGGTGGAAGCTAAAGAATTTGACACTGTAGGTGTAGAAGAAGAGCTATCCAGATATGACATAGCCCTGTGAAATGTTGCAATATCATCTTGAGCATAGTTATCAAGGTGGCACCGACTAGGCGTCCTAGCGGCCTGGTTGGGGTTTGGGCGACTATTGTCTTATTGCACTGGTGCCTTACTGCAAGGTGCAACACTTATTTATGTGAAATATCATTAAATATATTTTATTTTCTTACAATATTATTCATAAATAAGAAAATACCACCTATTTGAATCCAATAAAACTAGTTTAAAAATCAAATTCCTAAAGGATAAAAAGTCAAATCCTGGATTTTTTGTTGTATGGGTGATTATCAACTTTCAAATGCTGGGTTTTTTCTTAATTCTGAAAATTGCATAAATCTTGTCATGGTAAAAAATTGCTAAAAACTAGAAGTCTGGTAAAATAATCATTTGTTTTGATGTCCATAAAATTATTTGCATTTAGGCGATTTAAATAGCATTTGCACACTTTAATATAAGTTTGACCAGAACTTAACTTCATCATTACAACTCAGATTTAAGTAATCTTAGACTTATTGGAAAGCTGGTTTTGTGTTTTACCTAATACAAAAAGTCTCATGTAAAAATAAAATCATTTGACCAGTCAAACTTATTAGGGAACAAGAAAATTTCTCTAAATATTGATTTTTGATGACTTGATGCGACTTAATGTTGATTTTTGATGATTTGATGTGGCTTAATGTTGATTTTTTATGATAAAAGGTATATTTAGCATACTAAATAATGTTAGAAAAAATGAAAAATAAAAATTTAACACTTAAGCGCTTTGGTTGCCTTGACAACTATGATCCTGATTGAGAGAACTGGAGTCTATATGTAGTCTAGATGGATATCCCAATATACCATTGGTTCAACCTCAGTCTTCTTAGTTCTTAGTTTGTGCTCGAGCTCCCCCTCTCTTGCTGCCATGCATACCAAGGGGACAACAATAAAGCTCTCAACGTCTGTCTCTAGTGTGCCCAGATTTCCCACAGTGATCTCATCTGAATCTATCTTTGTCAGCCCCTCAGGGTGGCCCTTGGCCGCTTCCTCCGATATATAACAATGTAGGAACATGTGTAGAAAGTGAGGATGATACCCAAACCAAATGGGGAGTACACACTATACCTAAAAAAAAAAAAAAATCCTTCCAACCAAGGAAGCTAAAGTCAACCAAAGAACATCACAGATAGCATTCCAGGGATAGGTAACCAACAAGATGAAGCTTCCATAGGTCTACTGACCTTGAACCTGATGCAAGAATACACCTAAAACAAAGGTTTGGGTATCCAAACCAAATGGGTAATACACAATACCCAAAGTACTTATTCCCAGTACTCAAAAATAATAACAGCAAGTAAGCAAACCATAGAAACTTGAAGAAAACAAAATCACTTGCATCTTTCTCTATGTAGCTTCATCCCAAACCCCAAACCCCAAACTCAACAAACAAGTCTCACATGATGTAACTCATCAACCAGATGCAACCAATCAACACAACGCAGACTGTTTCAGTCAAAAAGGAGCTCAAAAAAGCGAACTGGTGGTACCTGGAAGCCAATGGAAGAAAGAACTGTGCTCCAACAACTCACACATTCACCCACTGAGACTAGGGGGATCAAAAAAGGACCTTTGGGTGATTCTAGCAAGCCAAACCTCAACTCCAACAAATGCCGAATGAGAGAAAGAGGGAGTGAACTCCAAGGCTGGCAGTAACCCAGAAAACCACTTTCTTATTGGTTTGAGCTTCAATCTGTCTTCATAGCCTTCCATCTCCTTCCAGTGTGTCTTCAACTTGATGATAGTACTCCATTAGGTCTTCTAGTTGAATCTTTTTACATGGTATAGCCTCTATTGGACCCCTTTACTTTTCTAGGGTTCCGAGAGAGGTAAAAAGAATGAGGGAGAGTTGCTGGTCGACTCTCAAACCTTCCCTGCTCTGATATCAAGTTGGAAATGATGCGGGGATTGATCCAAGAGAAGAAAAGAGAAAATAAATGTGCAATAGCATGGAAGAGAGAATCGATCTCTCCTATATTGCTTTACTAACATAATGATGGGAATTACAGACACCTCCCTAGGGTGGTAAAAGGAATAAAAGGAAAAAATATAATATAAGACAATTAGTAAATAAACGAGTCCCCAAAGTACCCCTGTTACATAAACATAAACTCTAACACCTTTCTCCTAACCAACTATATCAGATTCACTGCCTACTCTGGATCACTCTAAAATCTCATTTGCTTGAAGAAATTGTCCAATATTCTTCCTCACCTGGGACGATGTAATCTAAAGCACCAGAGGCTATGCATTCAACCAGTTTTCTCTTGATAAACCTCCATTTTTAAAACCTTTTTCTGAAGCTAGGATCTTATTCACACCAACAGAACCAAATGTAGAGGGTATCCAGCTCTTTAAACCTGGTTATTTAATGAAGAAAAGCTGCTGGAAATCTTTCCTTGTTTTTGAAAATCAAGGATGAGACAGAAGTAAAAAACTTAAAATGTACGTTGATTGTCAATTTGGTCAGCAGAAGAACCTTCTTTTCGCTTTACCATGACTTTTTACGAGTCTGGTCATTAAAAAAAAAAAAATAAGAAGACCTTACTGTTGAGGTACGATGTCTTGTATTCCTTCGCAATTTAATCCAATAAGTACAAGTGATTTTTCCCCAAACAATGACGGTCCCGCTTTTATTTGGGACTTGTTTACAGCGGGAAGTTTTGTACTTTTTGTTATTAGGGTTTTATATATATTTGAAGCAAGGATTCTTTCTTTGTAAGCACTCTGAGAGAGGTGTGAAGGCGAGCGTTGTAACCCTATTCTCTATTGATAATGAAGCAGGATCTCATCTCACCGTGGACATAGTCAATCTAGCCGAACCACATAAATCTGTGTTCATTGTGTGATTGTTTGTTCTTGTTTTTGCATTCTTTTCTGCATCTTTGTAGGGTTACGTTTCTAAGTTACATGTACTTTATCAAATAAGACCATATTGGACCCAGTTCTCACCATCATAGACTATATATGTTCTAGTTGTCATAGATTTCCTTTTTTTTTTTTTAAAGACTTACAATAACAGTGAACAAAACCATGACTAGACTACCACTCTGACTTCAAAAACTTAATTACCTACTAAATACCCATTATCCAAGCCTACACTAGAAAACACACCTACTGACATGAAACAAATGTTTGTGTACACATACATGGAAGGGTATATAATCGAATTAAGATCTGAGACATGGCCAATCTAGACCATTCCCTAAACATCCAACGGTTGGACTTGCCACAGCATCCTTCCACTTGCTTAACTCAATCAGTTGATTGCGATGCACTTCTAGCCAAAGGAACTCCTACGTAGATTCAATAAAATTCAGTTACCTATCAAAAAAGAGTAAAACTTATTTCGTTTGGACTGCTAATTAGATGATAAAACCACTTAACTGACCATTTCTCCAATCTTCATTACTTACTAAAGACCAATGATGCATACTGACAACTAACTTAACCTAATACCATGAGATAAAGCCCATGGCATTGTATAGATAAACAAAAATCATAAATAATCAAAAGAAAATCCTAATTTACCCAAAAGAATGTCACCAGATGGCCTGCACAATCTGCTGTAATACTAAGGTATTATCTGACTTCCCTTCTAATTTCTTCCAGGCTTTTATCTCCTGTCTATGGACATGTAGCCTCAATATATTTTCTTTTTGGTTATTTATCTTAAAAATGTTTGAAAGGGTTTCTTCTTACCGTTTTAGGCCAATCTGACTGGACATTATACATGAATACTAGTGTAGGTGTTGGAATCCCTGCAAACGAAATCTTTAATACTTAGAACCACACCCCCCCCCCCCCCCCAAGAAGAAAAAAAAAAGGTCCATCCAAGATTTTTTTTTTTTTTTTTCTTCTTTTTTCAGTTGGCTGGTTGGGGGTGTATATGAAAGGGTATGTAGATGTCCAGCTGCCCATGAGCCAGCATGCTCTTAGTTGCCTCATGGCAATGTTTTTTGGGAACATGTCCACATCATCCTAATCATAGGGTTGAGTTTCTGTGGTTTCTGATTTTGGAACATGTCAGAATGCTGCTTTAGTATATTGTTGGAAACAACCAACACTGTTCAAAGAACATGGACTGCTTAGAAGAATGGAGAAATGCCTATAAAATGAAATAGGTAACCAAATTTCACATCTATCCAGGGAAATTCCCTCCTATCTAATGGTCAGACTGATCCATTGGGCAAGGCAGCCGAGAAGGCTTCCTGCTTCGATTTAGCTGCTGTCAGTTCTCCTTGATTTATAGAAATATCTGTAGCATGCAAATATTTATTCGTGTGTGCATCTAAGTTAGTTGTGTTCTTTTTAAGTACTATATCCATGCTATGGATATGGAAGCGTCAACTCTGTCCCTACAGGATTCTGAGGAGTAGGAGAAAGTGTTGGAATTCCATGGAATGGGTAGCCTTACCCTATTATGATATGTTGTGACCTGCATTTCGACTAAATTCTTGAAGCATCCTGATGCAGTCAAGACTGCCCAATTAAACCTAGGAAGACTTTATTTAGGCCATGTATGAGTTTTGTCGACCTTGGAATACTTGTTTATTTCTGATTTGTTATATTCGGTCTTAGTCATACGCCTATAAAGTCGGGTGAATTCAGTACACGAGATTAGGATACTTAATTGCTAGATAGAGTTTTGTTTTGAATATACTTAACAAGTCCCTCTCTTCTTTTTAATCTTAATAAATTAGTATATTGTTGTTTTGAATAAATTTCTGCAGATCTTTAACCAGTACCTGCAAAGTAGAAGAGAGAGAACAATGAGAGCTGAACCACAGTAGATTCAACTTGTCTATCGTGGACTGCCTATGATATATTTGTAATAGCAAACAAATAAGGAGTTGTAAACCTTGTACGAGACTAAGACCAAATCAGACTTAAACAAGGAAACTCATACTAACTAGCAGCTAAGACTAACTACTAGAACATGATAGGGAGACCTCCCCCCCTATCGTGAGTAGTCTTTAGCACCTATTATTATGTATCCGCCTAGACATTTGAGGCTAACACAGGAACAAATTAGTGATGGAATTTTCTCCCTAAATATTCTGGTCTCTTCTCTATATTCTGCTGCAATTGATGGTCTATCAAAGCCACAGCTAGTAGTGCCCAAACATCAGTTACAGGTTAGGCACCTACTTTGAAATGTCCAAGTGACATCGGTTGTATGTCATACATGGTGTGGCTAACTCTCAAGTTTCCTGTGATGGCATTTTAAATTCCCCCCCCCCCCTCTTCCCAACCCTTGTGATTCAGTTATCTTGGGCACTTATTTTTGTTCCTCTCTTAGTAAAATTCTGAGATCTATAATGAATTGGAAAGAAAATTTCTTATGTCTAAACAAAAAATACATAGTTGTGTGCCCTAGTGTTTTTCCCCTTATCCCGTACATCTACTATAGACATATCATAAATATTATAAGTAAATTAACAGCCAAGCAAAGACACCAGCAGTTAGATTTAAATTAACAGCCACTGTAAGATTGACCAATTTTTCACAACAAACTAGCTAATAAAAACCAGCAATTAGATATAAATTGAACATAGAAGATATTTCAATAATTCAGTTCAATGATATTTTATATGCACATAGAATTCAAGCAGAGAATTAGCAATAAACTATAATGGTATAACCAGATACAATAGTATAGCAAGGTTTAAGATTCAATGATTCCATGTATTGCAAGCACTATAACCTTGTACTCTGCCAAATAAAAATATTAGGAAAAGAATTCTATATTAAATAACAAAAAAAATCACTAAGCAGCATAAGGTGCCCACCCAGGCACTTAGGCGGATCAAGGCGTCCAAGGTGATGCCTAGGTGATGCACAGGTGGCCAAGGCAATCGCCTTACCTTCATCCAATAAGGTGAGGCATTGCCTCGACACCCTGAAAGTGCCGAACACCTAGGCGGTGCCTTGAAACTATGAAAAAAAATATAACAACAACAACAACAAAGCCTTATCCCAACTTAATGGGGTCGGCTATATGGATCCAAGCAAAAAGAAACAAATTAGTAATAACACTAACAAAGTAGAACACGGCTAAAGCGGGTCTGTTACCTGGATCCTAGCCCTCCAATCTACTCTATTCATGACCATACTCGTGACAAGGACTAATTTGTGCATGTCTTTTCTCACAACCTCTCCTATGATCATTTTTGGCTTGCCTCTAGCTCTTTTGGGTCTTTCTATCTGGATCAAATCACTCCTTAACTGTGCATCCGATGGCCTTTGTTGAACATGCCTATACCGCCTGAAACAAAATTCTCAAAGCTTGTCAAGAATTGGTGTAACCCCCAAATCGCTCTGATTTGATATTCCTTACCTTATCCCTCATAGTTTTCTCACTCATCCATCTTAGCATTCTCATTTCCGCTGCACTTAGCTTATCAATATACTGCTTCTTAACGGCCCAACATTTCGACTCATACATCATAGTCGGATGCACGACTGTCCGATAGAATTTTTTCTTAAATTTTATTGGGACACGTTTGTCGCACAGAACACTAGACACTAATGTAGGAGTAGATTACAAGAAACTACCCCAACAATTTATAACCCCAAACAATACAAATAGGACCAGAAAACAAAGAAATAAGACCTTCAAATAAATGGGGATACAATACCCATATAGGAGCAAAACCAGCCCAAAACACAACCTGATAGGAGAGAGAAAGACTTGCTATAGAGCTGGAGAGAAAGAGGTGCGTCCAGGTCTGTAGGAGTCCGATTGAGCTTCACTCTTGGGCGTAGATAGTCCTTAGGGAGGGTACAAAAACCCCCAAAGTTGAGAGGATTCTGATGGCTGGTTGTGAAGTTACAAGCTTTCTTGATTTTCTGACCTAGGAGAAATAATTGCAGGCTTCAGGAGAGAGAATCAAATATGGTTTGTAACTTGGACAGATCTGAAATTTTGAATATTCACAACAGTTGTATACTTCAACATCAGTAACTTTAGGATAAAATAGAAAGCTTTAACCAAGAAGAAACAAAGGGAAAAGTGGGGGAGGAGCGGCTGTCTCAGCCTGGGCTTATCACCCACAGTTATCCCGGCTGTTCTAAGCAATTGATTGCAATTATTTTTTATTCAAATATGAAAATATGAGTACATTGGCTCCTCTATTTATAGAGGGCAGAATAGGAATCAAACTACTACTAGGAGCTAGTTTCCCAATAGGACTAGACACTCTTACTACAACTAGGAATTCAAAATTGGACTAGGAATAATAAACATATATGGAAAACAAATAGAGTCCTAAGAAAATTTGGACTCGACATACCACTTACTCAACTTGATGGGCCCAATGACCCATTAATTAAAAACAACTACTAATTATTCCCCTAGCCGATGGGCCCAATTGGCCCTTATTTGTACTTAGCCACTCAGGTGGACCAAGTAGGGGTTCGGCTGGCTTCTTGGCTGGACCCTAGCCACTTAGGTGGACTAAGGCTGGACCCTTCTTCCTCTCATATTTCCTTCCATAATGTGGATCTACATCAGACACACTCTTCCACTTCGTCCATCCCACTCTAATCCTATGTGATACATCCTCTATATCGCCTTCTTTATTAATGATAGATCCCAAATATCTGAAATAGTCACTTTGCTTTAGCCCTCTTCCTTCAATAGTCACCACATCATTATCTATCGTAGAGTGACTAAAGTTACACATCATATCACATATTCTATCTTCAATCTGCTTATCTTAAGACCTCTTGATTCCAAAGTTGATCTCCATCGCTCCAATTTTGAGTCTATATTTTGTGTCATCCAATAAAATTATGAAAAAAATATGCACTTAGAAATTTAAAGTTTCATTCCTCACCCAGCTGACCTAGGCATAGTGAAAATATTTCTTCTCTGCTAGAATAATCCTATGTTAGCATGCGTTGATAAGAAGCATAACGATTGAAGTTCCATCTAAAATTTTAATTTTGAAGCTGTATAATCTTGATGGATTTATTTGGAGTTACATGCTCTGTTTTGATGGATGCTAAAATCTTAGATTAGTTTAATGTAGAAGTGGATCTTTCAATCCTTGCTCATATCTCTGGGATTAATTGATAACTGTTCCTTATGAAATTATTTCCTGGACCACTGAAACCATATGGCTTTTGTTGGCATCCAGTTCCTTCTCTTGGTTGAATGTCTAGTCAACATATTTTACCTTCCAGTTCCATGCCAGTTTAGATGTTCCTATCTGATACAGGGGCTCTATGTGAAAAATCTCACTTATAGCGGAAATCAAATACTGCACAAAAGGCTAACTAGCAACATCTATGAAGTGCTAGAGAAACTGAACTAAACTTGGTAAAAGAATTGTTCGAACCTTCCATAAAAGTTGAACATGAAAATTGAAACCGGAATCCAATTGTAGTTCTTGGAGCATGATTTGCCATTTGTTATCAAAACTATTTTTTTCTCTTATTATTTATTTGGAGGATTCTACATTATTTACAACATCAAGTTGAGCAATCATTCTGAAGAAATTACTGGATAGATGTCCTCTGTTTTTATGTGCATGTGTGTTTGCTCACTTTTGTGCATGTTACCTGATTACAGGTCTATAATCACTTCGATATGAGGCATGAGACAGCATCACTGCTAGAGACACGAGCTGTGCAGTCTACGCAGCAATGGTTCCTTGGCTATGACAGGGAGCAAAATGAAGACCTCCTTGATGCCATGCGCTACTTCATTGAGTCAGCTGGAGTGTGCGCCACCATTGATGCTGGCAACAAGACACGCCGTGCATGTGCCCAGGCTTCCCTCCTGTCCCTCCAGATCCGGATGCCTGACCTCAACTGGCTCAACCTATCTGAGACCAATGCACGGCGTGCCCTTGTTGAGCAGTCCCGTTTCCAGGAGGCACTCATCGTTGCTGAAGCTTACAATCTCAACCAGCCAGGTGAATGGGCCTTGGTGCTCTGGAACCAAATGCTCAAGCCAGAACTCACAGAACAGTTTGTGGCAGAGTTTGTTGCTGTTCTTCCTCTCCAGCCATCAATGCTTGCAGAGCTTGCGAGGTTTTATAGGTCTGAAGTGGCAGCAAGAGGGGATCAGTCCCACTTCTCTGTATGGCTTTCACCAGGGGGTTTGCCTGCAGAATGGGCAAAACACCTTGGGAGGTCATTTCGGTGCCTGTTGAAGAGAACGAGGGATCTACGGTTGCGGTTGCAGCTGGCTGCAGTTGCGACTGGGTTTGGTGATGTGGTTGATGCATGCATGAAAGCATTGGATCGGGTTCCGGATGCTGCAGGTCCACTTGTGCTAAGGAAGGGCCATGGTGGGGCTTACCTCCCACTTATGTGATTTGGTGGTTTGCAGCGGCAACATGAATGTGGTAATGAACAGACCACAGTGTTGACGATGATGATGGTTGTACAGTGATGATGTTGACAATAAGAGATCAAGCCGATGATTGTGATGCAATGATCGTGGTTAAGGTTTCAAGGATTATACTGAGAAGGTGTTGTAGATGGTGATAATAGCGAAATGATGGTTTCCGATGCTGATTAAGGTGATATAATGATGATTGTTGATCATGTTGATAAATACCTCCACTTAAAGTGTTTCCAGGGTGGATTGCCAGAAGTTGGTGCCATGGAAGGCCAGGGGGGCATCTATCATCGTCATATCATGACAAAACCAGGAGATTGTACATTAGGTCAGAGAATTATTTTTGAGCTTCAAGGGGAAGTTGTAGTGTGCAATGGATAGTTAGAATGTATTGTAGGCTTGTCTGTATCATCAATATCTTTCAATATCTTGTGTGCTTTACCCTTTTTCGTTTGGGTTTTTTTTTT
>NC_056559.1:34134890-34146335 GCF_013358625.1 Macadamia integrifolia | reverse complement strand
ATTTTTTTTTTTTTTTTTTTTTATTAAAAAAAAAAAAAAACAAAAAGTTGAGAAAAAGTTGACTATCTTTTAATGGGACGGAAGTAAGCATCTTGGAATTTCAGGAGAGGATGTTGATAGGTTTCAAAGTAGAGGGGAGGTGATTGATAGTTAGGTAACGTACAAGGGTGGGGAGTGTAATTTCCTTTTAAATCTAACGATGCTTTTTGGCCTCTTCATGACATCCTTCTATTTTTGGATATTTCATGTCAAAACTCTATTTTTGGATATTTCATGTCAAAACTCTATTTTTGTCCTACGTTTCCGGATAACCAGGCTATCTCTTTTGTCAAACAATTAGCCTTTTGAATTTTCGCAAAAAGAATATCTAACACGTTCTCTATTTCTATCCATGATGTACAGACTCTTTTGTGATGTTATTTTTTTCTGTTTCTTGTCAAAAATAAAAAATTAGATCCTAAATCTTGGGAACTTTTTCTATATACCTACGTCAAATGTCACCAATGCCATGCGAAAGATCAGATGAGCCCAAATTAGGTGGACTTTTGGTCTCTACCAATTTGTCAAGTTTTAGTATTATTGGAGTTCTCCATGTGGCAAAATAGAACTTTAAAAATCCAAGGCTATTGAAGAATACATATTAACGATTGAAGTGCCATAAGCATGCATGAACATACATGAAATAAATAGCAATATATAAGATATTTGATTGAACTAGACTCTGAATTCGACATGTGGTTAATGCATACTATGACCACTCTATATAAGGGTTAGGATAGCTATGTAAGTTGCCAACGTGGCAAAATAATAGCATGCTTTTAGGAATAAATTTCTACTAGAGGCATGTAGGAACCATCTTTTCAAAATGTTTAGAAAAAAAAAAATTATATTTGATGTATGTTAATATTTAGGACAATTGTGGATTGTTAGTAGATTGTAGAAAAAAAAAAAAGACTTTTTAAATCCGAATATTACCTAGGACCCGAGGAAACCCATGAACGTTTATTGAAATTATCACAATAATAAAGAAGAGTAAAAGGAGGCAACAAAATCCGCCTTACCCCAAACCCAAAGAAATAGATCACAATCTCACCGTGCAGAAGAAACCCATCAACTAAGAAATTACATTGCCAGCTTTGTCTTCTCAAAATATATGAATCAGACCACATGAGAGAATCTGACCTCTAAAAAACAAAGGGCCTGCATGGTCTGGGAGGAAAGAATGTCAATATGCATGGATCTCCTATAATCATGATAATATGAGCGAGAGAGGGTCCCCTAGGATTGACTATGGGAATTTTTGTCCTTCTATAATATATCGAATATTAGAAAGATGGTAATAAGAATATGGAGAATCGCATGATGCTTCCACCAGTGAAGGGTTGGGGGAAGGTCATAATGTACACAATCTTACCCTAGTTTTAGAGAAAAGTTGTTTCCCAACTCAAACTCACAATTACTGAATCACAATGGAACATCCTTACTATTGTGCTAAGGTCTGTCCTCTATTATATAGAATATTAATAAGAAAATGAGAGAGAGTTCTTTAAGCAAGCGGCATAAGAAAGTGTACCAATTAGATGGGACGGAATGGCTTCATACATAACCGCGAGGTCATTTTATATAAGAAAAAGAGTGCCTAGTCACCTTCCACTAGTAGTTCAAAAGAACTTGATCCATAATAATATATAATATCATACAATTTTTGTTTCCATCCAAAAGTTCAAATAGACCATGCACTATGCACAATTATATATAAGAGTTCAAATTGTCTTCAATGAACGGTAAGATGCAATGAGCATCCAATAATTTGAAAGGCTTAGTTATGCATCCCAATCATTGAATGATCACTGCACCTCACCGTCTCATTACGGACAATTTTACACACAAAAAAAATTTTCCATACAATATTTGCAGTACCCCAATTATAAAGGAGGGGAATCTTCGTGTACCTGAAATGATTGTACACTGTTTAACATGACGTGTTGTATCAAAAAAGAAAATTCACATGACGTGTAAGGTGAACAAAATATTAATAATGAAACCCACATCCACTTAACACATGGCATGTAATCGGTGTATTTGAATCATTTAATCACTTAACGTACGTGGAGACTCATCAGACTACGTGATTAACGTGTCTATGTGTCCTTTGTCCTTTTGGTATGTTTCTGGGAAATTTCAATGACCTTTCACGATCCCTTCTTTTAAAAGGCACGCGGAAACGGTTTCGAAAATGGCACTCAAAAGAAAAATCAAAAGAAAAAGATGTTCACATGGTTACACGATTCTTGTTTACTTTTTTTTTTTTTGCTTTATTCGAAAAAAATCAAGAACATTACATATTAATCAAACTGCTAATAGATAAGTTCTCATATAAGATCTTAATTCTAAGATTCATAGTCTTATATGTAAACCTCTTAACAAGTTGGACAAGGTCATCATTTTTTACACAAAAGGTAGGTTTAGAAAGGTAACTGTTTAATTCAATTCTACTCGATAATGTGATCCATGGTCACTTCAAAAAACAGTTCGGCTTCATTAGATGTTTAAATTCTTCCAGTCTTTCAGATCAGTCCAAATTCTGTCCACGTCTCTTCCTTGCTTTATAGATTCTCCTACGCCATGTAATACTCCCTGGGCTGCTCCCTCAAAAGCCTTTCATGTCATTACGATTATTGTTTACTAAAATCGTGAAAAGAGAAATAGAAAATAATTAGTGATTTTTTTATTAATTTTTACTTTTCCCTCATGACTTCTTTTTCTTTATCTTTGCTATTAATAAAAAACCCCTAATCTAAACCCATAACAAGGGGAATTACCTGGTTTAAAGTATCTATTTTATTTGCATCACGTGGAAAACTGAATGTGGGCCCCCCTAAATTCCAACTGTCACCTACGAAGAATATGATCTAAAGCAATCACAAGTCAAATTACAAAATTAACCATTAATCAAATAACCTATTATATAATAAAAAGCATCATCATCAAGTTTAATTAAAAATTGAACTACAAATGATCGAATCAATCAATTCTTGTTGAACCAAATCGACGAATCTAAGATGCGTTTGAAGGGTGCAATCCAATTCCGGCCACCAATTCTGACTGATTCAAATCTACTGAGGCCTATCTCATTCTAAGGTTCAAGCAAGTGAAACTTTTATCACCATCCAATTTACCACAAATTTCAGCCCAGCCAAACTCTTCCCACCTTAGGTATTGTTATTTTTTTTAGATAAGTCTCAAGTAGAGTTTACTCATGACCTCTGTATTATGAGGAGTTGATTTATACCAACTAAGCAACAACCCCTTTGGTATCAAAACCAACCATGTCAGTCTCAATTGATATTAATACGATTCTTTCGTATCAAACCAATTCAACCACTCTGCCTCTCAAAATACCGATACCTTTGGTTTTTTTTAGATCATTTTATCCTATCCTATACAATTTTTTTTTTTCCTAACAAGTCATAACACTGATCACCTGAATGTATTGCATGTTGCATGTGTCATCCATTTGTTCTTTTTTCCTTTCATAAATGCCTATCCATTCACTCTAAATGACAATAACTATCCTCAACTTATCACATGGTGGACCAGCTTCCAGCCTGCCAATTGAGGAACCTGCACTTTTCTTTTTTCTTTCAAAGAGGATTTTTTTTTTTTTTTTTGGGCCAGCTTTTTCAATTATTTCTTTTCAATTCATAAATTTCCTATATAATAACCTTATCCTCATCCTCCTCCTCCTCCAAAGCAATCTTCTCAACCCTTCATTTCCTTTCCTACTCCACACTAACACTTCCACTAGTCCAAATGTTAGAACTAGGGAACCCCACCATTTCCACCTTATCCATGAAGAAGAAGAAGAAGAAGAAAGTCCTCTTAGTAACACTTTCTTTCATCCTTCTCATTGCCACTGTAATCGGCATTGTCGCCGGCGTAACCTCCCGCAAGAACTCCGGTAGCAAACACTCCCCGGGGCATACCATTCTCAAATCTTCATGCAGTATCACTCGTTACCCAGACCTATGCCACTCCGCAATCGCCACCGTCCCCGGCGCCATTGACAAACTAATGAGCCAGAAGGACGTGATTGAAATCTCTCTCAACATCACAACCACCGCCGTGGAACACAACTACTTCACCATAGAGAAGCTTATAGCCACCAAGAAGAAGAGCTTAACCGAAAGGGAGAAGACAGCTCTACATGATTGTCTAGAGATGGCGGATGAGACATTGGATGAGTTATACAAAACAGCCCAAGATCTCAATCAGTACAGAAAAGTAAAGAAAACGATATCTCACCACGCGGCTGACCTGAAGACACTGGTGAGTGGTGCAATGACGAACCAGGATTCATGCCTAGACGGGTTCTTGCAAGAGGGAGCAGATAAGGAGGTGAGGTCAGTGCTGGAGGCAGGTCAGGTGCACGTGTACAAAATGTGTAGTAACGCATTGGCCATGATCAAGAACATGACGGATACCCATATGGCTGAGGAAAGGAAGGAGAGAAAGCTGATGATGATGGATGGTGACAAGAGAGAGAGTGATGAGATTGAATTTCCGGAGTGGTTGTCAGTGGGTGATCGGAGGCTGCTGCAGGCAACTACGGTGACGGCGGATGTGACGGTGGCGGCTGACGGGAGTGGGAACTTTAAGACGGTGGCGGCAGCAGTGGCGGCGGCGCCGGAGAAGAGTAGTAAGAGGTATGTGATAAGGATAAAAGCAGGTGTGTACAAGGAGAATGTGGAGGTGCATAAGAAGAAGACCAATATAATGTTTGTGGGAGATGGGAGGAAGAACACCATTATCACTGGTAGCAGGAATTTTGTTGATGGTAGCACCACCTTCCACTCTGCTACTCTTGGTAAGTCAACTCCTCAACTCTTCCCCATCCAAAATTACTAACTTAATTACTTATTATTATTTTATTTTTATTATGCATAATTGATGATTTTTGAGTGTGGAATAGGTTTTTATACAAAAATCATTTTTGTACAATCTGATCCACACGTATGGAATTCACCATAGGGTTTTTCTTTGGATGGATTCCATCTGTACGGATCAATCCCGTACAAATACCTAGTTTTTTCTCATGATTTTTCACAATGTCTGTCTTCTTAATTGCCTCCAAGGGAAGGTTCTTGAGCAAACCACTTGATGAAATTTTGGTCACAAGATCTTTCCGTGGCTAAAGAAATGGAATATTGAAGGCTTTTTGAAAAGTACTAAAAATCTAAGACATTATTTGTGAACCCAAAGGGAAAGTTAATTATTCTGTATATTTGACAACAAGTCTAGGTAGCAAGAAAGTTCCCGCAACAACCTAAGTGGTAGAAAATTTTTTTTTCCTCTCCTAATATTCTCGCCCTTTTCTCCCCATATACAAATAGTCGTATTCTATTTTCTTGCCCCTATACACTTAGGTAAAAAATTCCATCTGATTATAGTCTTAATGCAACCAATTACATACAAAAGCATATTAGGTTCTCCTACAAGACTGATTTAAGGAAGATGAAATCCACCCAATAAAATATCCTATGATAAATTCCATTCGTGTGAATTAAACCATACTTGTACTAGACCCTGATCTACACTTACCAATTACTATGGTTATATCAAGTAAAAGATATAAAATTATTGAGTCATGAAAGCATGTGGGTGTGACCAATCACTCCTCGTTTTCATGACTTATTAGTAGTACTACTAGTCGTGGTTTGGATGTTTTGGTCTGGAATTGAAGGCCGCCGAAAGGGGCGTGTAGGGAGTTGTCAGCTGGAAAAGAATCAAGAATCCCATATGACATGTCTGGAATTAAGCCCTAATTGGTGCTGGCTATCTATCATTAGTCATACATGTCTATCTTTTCTTTCCCTTCCTCTTTTGTGTGGGGCTAAATCTTAGCTTGTCATGGCATGTGCTATTCCATTTTCTAGATAAGAGTTAAAGATTTCTCATTAAAGTCATCATATCAATTCTTTCTTGTCCAACATACAACCTATCGTGAAAATTAAAGGAAGAAAAATGAAATTTTGAAATCTAAAAAATAAATTTTTGTAATCATTATTTTAGGTGAAGTAACTCCAAATCATTCTATATTTGATTATTAAATTTTACTTTATTTGAAATATGATGACTTTAGAGGTCCAAGAATTTTTCATGAGATGACCCCAAGAAGTTAGGTGCAGTGACTAAGATTTGATCACGGGACCTCATTTCTTAAGGTGGAGTACCATGTCCCCTTCAAATCAACTACGCTAATCCTTTAGGATTAGTGAAACTCAAAGTCTTTTACAGAGTACTATACTATGGTAGTACACACAATAGATAGTTGATTGGGGCGGTTTTTACCAACAAAAAAAAGTTGATTGGGGCTGTGCATTAGTCAAAGCAATGGGTGTGTCAATGGGGGAAAAAAATCGTCTACAATTCCAATCTCGTACAATTCAGATCGGAATTGCAGACGATTTCAACCCGTCCATGGGTGGGTGGATAAATAGGATCGGACCCCACTGTGAACCAGTCTTAGGCAACTTAACGTGTGCTTTGTGGGTTGAAATCGTCAGCAATTTCGATCTCATACAATCCGTAAAATACCACATTCAATGAGTGACACGTGTTTTGATACCAATGCAATGGTCCATATTTGGTACAATTAATAAAACCTTAAATCAGTGAAGAATCATTTAAATCAGATCTAGACTATTGCATTGGTATCAATACACGTGTCATCTCCTGTTGGTGATATTTCACAAAATTATACGAGATCGAAATTGCAGACGTTTTTTCCGTGCTTTGTTGATTTTTCCTTTTAGGCTTAAACAGAACTCACAGTTAAGTCCAGAATAGGAGCCCTGTATTGGTCAATTTGCCATTCATTATTGATTTGTCCCTTTAGTCTTTAATACTCTTTAATTTCCACAGATGCGGCCAACAGCTTTTTTTTTGTCTTTTTCCATCCTTTAATTTGCACTGTTGTTTTGCCCACCAAATTATAAGGAATCCAAGAAGTGGGGAGTGGGGACAACCTTTGGGAGGGAAGAAAAGAAAAGGGAATGAATGTTAAGAATTAGTAAACTAAAACCCCATGGACGTTGAAGTTATTTTATAATTGTAACCATTTTGGACCACATTTCATTATATAATACCTCATTTGGGTATGATATTTGATTTATACAACAAGTACCCATCTAATGACTGATGCTTAGAATTCAAATATTTCTTCAACCTTCATAAGAGAGGGTAAAATAGTTTATACCTTTATCTTAGGAAAAAGTTTCTTTGGACCGCTTGATCCTAGGGAAGAGACCCAATGTGCACATCCACTACCTCCCCTCTCCCCTCTCCCCTCTCCCCTCTCCCCTTGTGTGGCCTAAATCCCTCAATGAACATATTTTCATTCACCTTGGGTGTAAGGAAACTTAATCCTTTACTTTATGTCATAAAATTCTCTATATTTCATATATTTTTTTTTTTTAAATTTGTAAGGTGGAATATTTATATATATGCAGCTGTGGTTGGGGAGCGGTTCTTGGCTCGGGATATTACAATCCAAAACACCGCAGGTCCATCGAAGCACCAGGCCGTGGCACTTCGGGTCGGGTCAGACCAATCGGCCTTCTACCGGTGCGACATACTAGCATACCAAGACACCCTCTACGTCCACTCCCTTCGCCAATTCTACGAGGGGTGCCTAATTTCCGGCACTGTGGATTTCATATTCGGGAACGCAGCAGCCGTATTCCAGAACTGCGATATCCATGCCCGACGACCCGGATCGGGTCAAAAGAACATGGTGACAGCTCATGGTAGAGATGACCCGAATATGAACACCGGGATTGTGATCCAGAAATGCAGGATTGGTGCCACTTCGGATCTGGAAGTAGTGAAGAGCCAGTTTCATACTTACCTGGGAAGGCCATGGAAGGAATACTCGAGGACCATTGTGATGCAATCATCTATAAGTGATGTTATCAATCCGGTCGGGTGGCATGAGTGGATGGGTAATTTTGCACTGGATACTTTATTTTATGCAGAGTATCAGAACACTGGGGCTGGTGCAGGAACAGCAAATAGAGTGAAGTGGAAGGGACACAAGGTGCTCACTAGTGCCACTCAGGTTCAGGCCTTCACTGTTTCAAGCTTCATTGCTGGTCATTCTTGGTTGGGATCCACTGGGTTTCCTTTCTCTCTTGGTTTATGAATGAATAATTGAGTTGGTGATCCATCTCTACATAAAAAATTGATCCCAGTATTAGGATAAAAAAGGGATTTTGTTAAGGAAACTCTTATATCTATTATGCTGTACTAATCATGCTCTTGCCTTTGAAAATAGAGTAATGAACCTGGCCTTCTCTGCACTTCTTGGGTCTTTGATCAATATAATGCAACTTTGTTGGTTTGTCCGTTCGATGCCGTTTTAAAGTCCCAATTGGCTCCTGTTTTTTCTTTTTTCTTTTTTCATTTGATGCAAAATAAATAAATAAATATCAAGATCGGTTTCACCCAATATCAATATACTATGGCTGATACAACCGATCCAATGCAAATACTAATCATGGTCCCAGGGGAACATTAAAAAACCAGCATATTGTAAGTAAACAGAAACCAGGCAATAGGTATAAGACTTTGACAAAAACAATTAAATTAATTAAAATATAATTACAAGTAAAAGATGACTTACTTGTTCAAGCAATCCTTTGAAATAGTAACAGAAATCGTTTGTCTTAAGTAGAGTTGAGTCATATACAGATACTCTCCTTAAGGTATTTGAACGCCCTGTATATATGTATGCAACCGGGTTGACCTTACGTTCTCACCTCCAAGATAAAACAACTCTCCATTTGTTTAATGTGCACTCCAATAAGCAATTCTCATAGGTATGTCCAAAGATAATACTTAGAAATTCAAATGAAAAAACCGTAACAGAAAGCAGAAGCACTTGTAGAGAACAGAGAAGCAAACACTCTCACAGTATACCAGTACCCGAATACAGACAGAGTACTTGTATATATTGAATGTAGGCCTTTGTATACGAATGGATACCCATACGTATACAGGTGTCTCTGTATGGGAAGGGTACATTCACTTATAGGGAAGGGTATATGTCTCATACGTACAAATACATACGTATGTACATTTATTGGGTACATACACCAATAATATATCACTTAGGAAAAAGTGTGGAATAAAAAATTACATATAGTAAAAAGTAAGTTCTTTGAACCACCCACACCCACACCCACACCCACACCCACACCCACACCCGACCAAGGCTCGAGCGATTCAAAAACACCTCAGGAACCCCCACACACATATGACAAGGGAAAGTGTCTTTCCAAAGGGTTTGTATCCTTAACAAACATTCCTACATATATATCCAAGTTTTCTTTCATCCTTTAGCAATGTGGGACTAAACTTTGATGAGTTGTGTTTAGTTCATTCACAACTCCACAATTGCTAAAGATAAAATAGTAAAAGTAGAAGAGACACTTTTGAGGGGGAAAATTGAATTTCAAAAAAACTACTTTGGATTTCATAAAGACCATTTCAAAAAAACCAATTTGACCATAGTTTGAAACTTAAATTTCAACATATCGATGTTGGTATAGATTTGCACACAGTTTCTTGCTCATACTCACTTCCTACATTTGAAACCAATAGTGAGGAATAGAACCGTATACTACTGTGAGGTGAGAGAAGTGGGTCATATGTTTTCTCTTTTTCTATCAAAAGGAACTAAAGATATATTACATAAAGAAACTGAGTTTACAAAAGGGACTTTAACTGTGCCAGTCAAGTCAGCTAATAAAAGATGATTTACAAAAGAGGAAGGACTATTGTCCCAAATAATTGACATGCGATTGGTGATTTCATGAGAAGCAAAATTATCAATGATCCAGTTACATTCCCAATATGAATGTTGGAAGACAAAAATAGGAAACTTGATGCTAAAGTTCGATAATCATCCAAAATAGCATAGATCTTAGAAAAGGAACCCCCCATATTTAATGAAAAGGGATGAGAGAATGTGAAAAAGAAGCACCTCCTTACCCTTTATTTTTAACCATCAATATTTTTATATTTTAAAAAAAACTTTAATTGGGACACTAGATTTTCAAAGCTTTATTTTTTCATTTGACATGGTAGTAGGGATCTTGGTTTATATATACTTATAAAATTGTTACTAAAAAATATATATACTTATAAATTTTCAACCCTATCTAATCTGTCATGTAACACATATTTGCGCTTAGACTAGCTAGAGGTGCCTTTTTTTGGGGGAGGTTGAAACAAGAGGCACATTTTAATTTTCTGTTTTTTTGGGTTGAAACAAGAGGTACCTTGTCATATACAGTACTACAATAAGGTTTGTTTAATATTTCACTATTTTATGACTATTGAGTCTCAATTTAACATTTCATACAACACCTCATATTATACTTTTTACATGTACAACATCACTCACTCAGTCACCCCTGGGGGTGTCAACCGGTCGGGTCGGTTCGGTTTCGGTCGGGCTTAATCGGGCTTGAAAACCTTCAAAGGCTACACCGTGTCCGTCCATTTAACTAATCGGGCTTAGTTATTGAGGGCATGGTACACTTTATATTCGGTCGGTCTGTCTCGGTTTATAATCGGGCTACCTTAATCGGGCTTTAATCGGGCCTTAACCGGGCTACGGACATGTTTAATGTTAAACGGGCTTTAACCGGTTTTTAAACGGGCCCTCTTTGAAATGTATTATTATATTCCGGCCCACTCATGCAAGCCCAAAAAAATGACAATAAATCAATAAATGATACCAAATATAACCATTATTTAAAATGTGAACATGTCTTTTACTTTTTAGTTTTTATTCTTTAATTTGGGGGGTGAAATAGGTATTCTATAATCATTAAAGGGTCGGGCCAAGTCGGTGCACAATAGGCCGGTCTCGATCGGGCGTTATTCGGTCGGTCTCGGTCAGGCGCCCGACGGTCCAAGTAGCAAATTCGAGACCGACCATTTATAAATGGGTCGGGCTCAAGCCCGACGCGTTTAATAAACGGTCCGGTCCGGGCTGGGCCGATCTATAAACGGTCGATCTCGATCGGTTTAGTCGGATCGGGCCACGAATTGACACCCCTAGTCCTATACCAGACCCTACAGGTGGGTCTTACGGAGTGATTATCCAAGTATGTTGACTGGGTTGAGGAAGGTGTAACTGATGCTGTATAGCTGCCATAAATGCCTACTGCTACTGGAGCATTTGTTGCTGGAAGGCTTGCTGTGACTACTAAACTATGGTCGCAACATCACTCGGAGTGATGACAGGTGGAGGATCCGGAAGTGTGGTCAAAGGTGGGTCCCTTTGTGTCACACCCTGGTCAAGGGTTTCTTGAGGTTGTGGAAGTGGGGTTTGCCCCACAGAGCGGGACCTTCGAGGATTTGGTGGTCGACTGA
>NC_056559.1:34133077-34133178 GCF_013358625.1 Macadamia integrifolia | reverse complement strand
TTCATTCTTGAGTTGCAGCCTTGCACAAATAAGCTTCTGTGCCTCAGTACACTCAATTACCTCAAATATCTTTTCCACCTCTTGGATCCACTGGTCCAGCT
>NC_056559.1:34021569-34131495 GCF_013358625.1 Macadamia integrifolia | reverse complement strand
TGTGTACCATCGTGTCCTTGCACCTAAATCATGCCGTACACAAAACATTGGTTAAGTACCTTAGAATTTACATAAGCACATAATTATTTCCCATTCTATGACATAGCTCACGAAATCATTTTCACTCTATGGTTCACACACTCTTATATTGACCTTAAACTTTCGACCTGGCCACATAATCATATGCCAAAACACGGGGTATTGTAGTGTATGATGTCTTGCATCCAGCCACAGCTTAGCCCCGAGAGTACCGTGCTAGCGCTTCGACATGTAGGATGGTGGCCCCGCGTGATTTTTTTTATGCTAATAATGTATTATTATTATTATTATTATTATTATTATTATTATTATTATTATTTTACATTATTTATTATCTATATATTTTTTTTCCCAACAGGCGGGCGGCCATCAGTGGGCGACCATCGACGGGCAGCTCGGGTTGGGCCCGTTGGTCCAACCCGAGGTGGACATTAAAGGGGCTTTTAAGCCTCTTTCGATCTTCATTTCTCCCATCTTCTACCTTAGGCTCAACTCAGAGTGATTTTGGAGGGTTACTTGGCGCATCCACTCACAATTTTACTCAACGATTTCATGGATTTTGGAAGATTCAAGCGCCTTTCACTCTCAAGTAAGTCTCTTCTCCATTTCTCTTCTTGGAACATATATTTTGGGTGTTGAATCCATTTATACTTCCTAAAACTTGATTTTTTTCATGTTTCTTTCCATAGAATAATCATTCCATGAGAATATGA
This sequence comes from Macadamia integrifolia, assembly GCF_013358625.1. Lineage (NCBI taxonomy): Eukaryota > Viridiplantae > Streptophyta > Magnoliopsida > Proteales > Proteaceae > Macadamia > Macadamia integrifolia. Next base: position 34,130,743 of record NC_056559.1, on the reverse strand, counting down.
TGCTTCCTTTGTGACTCATTCATAGTTTTAGGCTTTACTACCCAATCTATGAGAGAAAATCCCAAACCATGCCCTAATTTCTCCAATTTGGGGTTTTCTTCTATTTCTTCTCTTTTCTCCCCAACTAACAACTCAAATGGGATTTTTTATCCTTGATTTGCACTTACATTGTTGGAAAGATCATGGAAACTTGTATATGCTTGCAATTCCATCTCTTTTGTATTAGGTTTCTTGAAAAAAAAATTTCTAGAGTTTCTATGATTCTCTTCACTTCGTTCCATACTTGTGAACAACTTTGAATCTCTCTCATTCCTTGCACCTCAATGTCATAATAGAATTTTTTTTTTTTGCATATTCTTGGTTGTATAATGATAGGCATTACTATTATTGACATGTAAGCTTCAAGTTCTACACTTTTATGGGATTTTCATTCTCTTGAATTGAACTTGCACATTGAAATTGGGGGCTTTCTACCATTTGACACCAATTACCCCACTTGAGGAAATTCTTATGAGGCTTTCCATCACTTCTCACTTGCCATGCTTTATACTCCTTTGTTACTCTTCTATTTTGCAACATGCTAGTAGATGCCATATTTGGGGATTTTCTTCTATTCATTTCTCCATGGCTTAGTCACCCATCTTTTTATAATGATCCACATTATGTATTTAGGTGCATTTACATGTGCTTGCTCACCCTCCTGTTTACTTCCTTTGTCATGTAACATTCTTACTTATCACTATTTCTTCTCTTTTCTTATTAGGATGTCTTCTCGCAAGAGCAAGGAACCCCCATCCTCTTCCAATAGACGTAGGGCCACAACTTCAAAATGGAAGGGTGTAGAGATGAGTTCCTCAGCCCTTTGTACAAGGCAACAAGGACATGCCCCCATAGATCCTCTAGAATATGATGAGGGACTCTTTCGGAGTTTGAGGGCCGAAACGAATTGGTAGACCTTTCTAAAGAAGTCTATGATGATGGAGAAAACTGTGGTAACTTGTGATTTCAACAAGATTTAACTACAAGAGAGGTTTACTGCACTGGGTTGGCAGTCCATCCTTAATATTGACCGTCCATGCTATGAACACCTGGTTTGAAGATTTTATTGTAATTTAGAGGTCTCTTACCAGTATGGGGAGTGCTCAATCACCAGCATGGTGAAGGGGGTGAACATTCATTTGACTGTGGACACTCTTGGTAGTATTTTAGATATGTCATCAGTTGGACATCAATTCTATAGTACCCCCACAGAGTAAGCGCGTGGGCCCATCCTTAAGTTCGGAGATGTAGGACCACATTTACGAGACCATTAGTGGCAGCAAAGTGCATCCGAATTCCGAGACAACATTCAACCCAGAGGCTCGTGTATTTGGTCGCTTGGTTTAGTTTAATTTGCTCCATAGAGGAGGTTATAGGAACCAAGTGGGTTTCATGGCAGCCTACATAGCCTTCTGCATCTATAAGGCCTTGGAGAGAGGTGCTGAACATTTATGCTTGCCCTACATTATACTTAAGACTATGAAGCATCATGCCACACATCCTGAGGACGGAGGTTTCCCATATGGTAGGACCGTCACCAGGGTTTTTGAGTTCTTTGGGGTGGATTTGAGTGGTGAGGAGGGAAAGATTCCAACGGACAAATTTAGCAGGGAAAATCTACACAGGATGGGTCTCCAAGCTCTTATAGATGTACCTTAGAGGGCAGGAGCTCAAGGAGGTAGGAACAGGGGGAATGTCCACAGGGAGGATGTCCACATGGAAGAGGAGGAAAATAGTGAGGAGGATGAGGATTATGTTCCTTAATTCGAGGAAGAGGACTTTCTAGACGAGGATATCCTCGAGGAGGAGTCTTATGATTTGAGAGATGCTAATCCTGACTTTGCTAGTTCCGCAGACCCACAGCATAGAGCCCCACCACCTGAGAGTGGTGCATTTGGCTTTGAGAGCATGTTGTCCAGTATGAGGGCCTTTAAAGATGGGCAAAATCAGCTTTTGAGAAGACTAGATGAGAGTGCTTCTAGAGAGAAAAATATCTTAGAAAGGTAGACTACATTAGAGAATTCCTTCCTAAGATTGAGCGAGGATTTGGACACAACGGCCAATGCCATTTCAGCAGACTTTACTCGACTCCGGAGGATGTTCAACTAGTGAATGCGAGGTTTAATTACTATGATCGTCGGCTCAAAGTTAAATCGAGACCAAGGAGGGATGGAGTAGTAGAGCTAGATGATGATGAGGGTTTTTGAGGACTTAGCTTGCCTATCTTATCAGTTTTTACTTATCTCTATGTTGTTTATGTGTTTATGGTGGACTATTTTTTTTTTTTACTTTTTTCTGTAATTTAGACTTGCTAATGTGGTGTTATGATGTTGTTGGTGACTTTTAGTTAGTTTTGTCTGCTTGCGAAACTTATTGTAATTCAGTTGTAACAACATTATTTAGACTTTGTTCATTATGCTTATTCATATATGTATGCTGGGTCTATCAGGTGCTTCTATTTGAAAATTAAAAAAAAATCTTGTTTTAGCATTGTTATGCTATCGAAATTTTGTTAAATTCGTACTCGATGGGTTATGAAATCAAATAACTAGTTTTTTATTTATTCCAAGTTAGCTTTCTCTAATGCATGCCATGAAATGTAATAATTAAATACAATCATTTTTTTTTTTACTTTCAATTCTTTAAAATTTTTTACATTTACCCAACCCCATTTCCTATTATAGATTCTATGGAGTCTATATGGTATGCTGTGAGTGGATAGAGCATCACACTTTGATACCACCGTTGTTACACCCCGTTCACATAGAACTGAACTGGTGTCCGAGTTAACTCCGGTTAACCCAAACCTGCCAGGATCATCTGATGAAGTACCCCACCACAGTATACCCACATCTAAGATAAGTGTTCAAAAGTTCAGCGGAAGACTTAAATTACCTGTAAATATCCCCAATATACTTGATACCTACATTGTAGTATATAGCTAAGTATATGTGGGCCCGCAAACATGATATTTACACAAAAAGAATAACAATTTACGTATCAAGTACACAAAAGGGGAGGTAGTCAAAAGAATAAAAAAGTAAAATCCTGTACGACGTTATTACTGCGGTCCCGCAGCATAGCCCTCGCACATGCAATTAGCACCGTGCTCATACTCCTTAGGGACCCACCAATCCTCAACAGGAAACTCGACTGTGGGACCTGACTCCTAATCTTTAGGTGGGTGACCTGTAAAATCATCTAAAAGAGGTGTGCACGTGGGATGAGCTCACTAGCTTAGTAAGTGAAAAGAAGGACCACATAAACATTCACATCCATATGCACTATATGTTATGCAATTCATTTTAATCTTATCCACCTAGACAACATTACTAAGTCTTAGGTAATATATTACTCACAACCACAGTGCGCGTATGCCCCGGGTATGAGTCGTGAACTTCATCCCGCGATACGCCCATAGGGTTGTCGGAGAAGGCCCACCATGAGTACTCAGAAAAGTAAAGCATGCCGACTACCAGCTCTCAACATAAAAGTAAATGATAGAAATGTAAAGGTGCCAACCCCAACAATTTAAAAACAGTACGATTGGCCCTCTTGAATATATCACTGAGGTTGCTAACTGTCCTAATGACCCGCAGGACGTATGTCTAACGGCCACAGTGACCCGACAACCACGACCACTGCTTCCCCCCAAGTGATAACCCAACACCTCAACCTCTTTTGGCAAAGGTCGTAGCACAGGGAATGATAATCCTAAACTGCATGCTTCTATATGACAAAGTACGATTGTACGGTGCCACCGCGTCCCATACCACGGGTCACCAATGCACTTGTTTTTAAATCGACTATGTCATCTAGTCTAATAATGCATCATGCACAGTAATCCAACCGTTCATCACATAAGCACATCAATCATTTAACATTGAGAATGTAAGGCACAACACACATCATAAATCATTTGTTTAGAATGCACAGGCAATGCGTGCGAATGGCATACGAGGATGACTAATCTACATATAACTTGCATGATGACATGGCTAGTCTAGATACAATTTAATGATGCAAAATAAGCCTTAAAATAAAGTTAACTGTCCTCTCCCCACTTACCTGTTGGGTACAAAAGCTCACGTTCGGTACGGGTGAGATCCGACGTGAGAAATGTAAATTCTTGTGGAACCTATCATAAGCGAATAAGGTTAGCATTACACCACCTTGGGGTCAAAACTAACGATGTTTGATGTTTAAATCAAGTTTAAAATCATAAAAGAAGGTTGTCCACCCGTTTTGGGCCCATTCGGGCTCAAAAATCCAATTGTTGGGTCAACAAGTGGGCCAGACAGCCTACCTGTTATCGCCCATCAGTCCAACAGGAGGGCCAGATAGCCCACCGGTTCAACCGATGGGCCCCCTCAGGCAGGTGGGTTCACTCGTTAGTCTTCGCCCACTTGTTGGAATTAATGTGCTATCCCAACAGGCAGGCCCCTGCAGGCGGGCGGCTTCGCCCACCTGTGGAGGCGAAAATTGGTTTTCCCCTTTGAATCGTTCCTCAACCTTGGGAAAACCAAATGGGACTGTTCCAATCACATTTTTTACACATCTAAGGTCTTATAAGACGATTCCAACCTTGATCTAAGTTAGATTTAAGGATTGAAAAGCAATCTTACTTTCTTTGCTCAAGAACTCTTCCAAAACCTCAAAATCACCTCTTAACTCAAGAAATCACCAATGCTTCTCAAATCTTGTAAACACTTCTTTAAACCTTCAAAATCAATACATAGACCATCTATTAAACCTTAGATTCATCATCTTAAGTGGGATTAACAAAATCTCAAGGAACTCTAGCCAAATCAAGGGTTTCACTTGGGGTTTGGTGAAAGTTTAAGAAGTATAGCCTTCGCTCACCTCAAATCGTAGGTCTCGTGTTGGGGATCACTTTTTGGTGCCGGAATGAGAAGATCAAACCTCGGCGTCACTTAAAATCATTTCTTCCTTTTTTTTCTTTTCCTTTCTTCTTCTTTGTTCTCTTTTCTCTCTCTTCTTTACTCTTCTCACCCACTATTTAATACATTAAATAAGAAAAAAGGAAAAACACAATAAGTACTATTTATATTAGAGAATATCTAGTAACCACATGGGTGGGTCACACAGGTGGGTGGGTTCACCCACTTGTGACCGCCCACTTGTTGGTCAAAACTTAGCCAAACAATTGAGATTTCGATGGGATTTGACTTCGACATGTATCTCACTCTCGGCATAAGATATATAATACGTATACACTTTAGGATACGACTACATACTAGCATTACCCGTACATGGCCTTATGATATGTGCATGTACACAGCTTGGGTACACCTGTCTCCTTTGGCATTGACTCAGACTTGTCTGACTAACCTGTGTTCAAAGTCACTCTTGCCATCATGGTCCATAGGGAACCTGCCTTAACCCTCTCTGGTTTAGGTCCTGCATGGTTAAACCGGGCCAACCGTGTAAGTAAACCAGGTCTTAAATGTAGGGTATCACAACCAATCCTCGTGGTTGACCCTTTAGGTTGACAATCGAGGAGTTCGATCTGATCTCGATAACTACAAAAACAATCCCGAGGATCACAGATCACCAACTCAGCAGATCTCACTATCAACTCAGCAATTCTTATCTCTTGGAGAATGAGGTGGCAATCTCTTAAGGAGATACGTCCATCCCTGGACTCTGTAAACAAGGAACTAGTTTTCTAATGAGACTACCAAGAATGAACATTTTCCAAATGTGGGACTCTTTATAACCGCCAAAACCACATTTCGTTATCTATAAATACCAAAGTAAACCCCCCAAAAAGGAATCAATTATTTGATTACTTGGAATCACCTATTGTGAATTTTCTCACTTAAACATTGGAGAGTCCCCCGTTGGGACAACCTGACTCTCCTTTATTATAGTTCTTCTGTGTAGGTCTAGCGTAGAAGGACATTCAGTTGTTTTTTACCATAAAAAGAATTATTCTCACTTTATCAGTAGATTGTCTTGGAGCAAATTTTTTTTCCATACATATTTCTATAAACCACTCCCCTTGAGAAATTTTTGAATATGTTGAGCCCAATGGGTATAATTATTGCCATTAAGAACTAGCTTGCTGGGTCGAGTGACATTTGAGACATCCATAAAAATAAAAAAAGGATTGGTGACTGGAGTGGTGGGCATGTATTTTATAGGATGGTTATATGCTGACTTATGACATATGGAGTGAAAAGTTGGTCAGTCAAGAAGAGTGATCTGAACAAACTGAGTGTAGCAGAGATAAGGATGTTGAGAGGGTTGTATGGCAAGACCAAGAGAGATAGAGTAAGGAATGTGGGATTAGAAACTAGTTGGGGGTTGCACCAATCTAGGACAAGCTATGTGAGAGCCGTTTGAGATGGTATGGCTTGCAACAAAGACCATTGGATGCCTCACTAAGGAAGAATGACTTGATTCAGTTGGAGGGAGTCAGAAGATGTAGGGGTAGGCCTAAATTGACTATGGAAGAAGTAATAAGAAAAGATATGCATTGTTTGTATGATTGGGATAAGGTTATAATTGTTGTTATTGTTATTGTTGTCTCCCTCTTCTCTCCACCACCACTCACTTTGCATCCTTCACTCTCTCCGGTAAGTTCCTGATACAGCCTCAGACCTAGTTGAAAATATGGAGGCCCAAGCCACACACCCCAAAATGCTTAGGAGGTCAACAAGACTCAAGACCCGCACCATTAAAACTAGACTTGGGTCACACTAGCAGTTCAAGCCCATGTTAGCCCACCAAGTTAGCAATAAATTCAACCCATATGCCACCTCAATAAGCACTCCTTAATCACCTCCATATCACTCTAAAGGAGTCAAGTCAACATTTTAGAAGGCTTGACTTTAAGATAGCATTAGGTGGATACAAATTCATACTATATTTTCTTCCCACTTGTCTTGAATTCAACTATAGCACCCATAATTTGAAAACGCCCTACTTTGAATGCTCTTTCTTTTGGACTTGGGTCACACCAGCAGTCCAAGCCCATGTTAGTCCACCAAGCTAGTAATAAATTCAACTCACTTGCCACCTCAACAAGCACTCCTTAATCACCTCCATATCATTCCAAAGAAGCCAAGTTAGCATTTTAGAAGGCTTGACTCTAAGATGGCATTATGTGGATATAAATTCACACTACATTTTCTTTCCACTTGTTTTGAATTCAACCATAGCACCCACAATTTGAAAACACTCTACTTTGAATGCTCCTTCTTTTGGACTTTTAGCATTAATAACTTTGAAAAAAAAGACAACCAAGGCAAAGTGAGTTTTTAACATCCAACTTAACATTGAAGACAAATGGGACTAAGATGTGGAAATATGAATCAAGCTAGTTTTAGAGTTAATATTTTCTCCTTTGTTCTCTTTCACATTGTAATGTGACTTTGGCTATTTTATTTTCCTATAAAGTATAAGACAATGTAACCTATTGGGACATGAAGAAGTTTAGTAAAGATTTGCTATAGTGTTGAGTCATTTAGAAATCTTGAAGAGTCATTCCATAGCCTAGAAGAGCTATACCCTTTCTTACTTTCAATTTCCAGATTGGTGCATCAACTTTGTAAGAGATTTTGAGTGTCCTAAAAATGTTTTCAAAGAAAAATTTTGTCACAAAAATTATAGATCTGTGAGTCCTTGTTCCATAGGCTCTAGAATCACATCATTCCGACCTGTTTTGAGAGAGATACAATCATTTTCATGTGACTGCTCGAACCTGCAAATCCTACACGCCTTGTAATAGTGTGATACGTGAGTCATTCGATTCTCCCAATCTGTAGCTTCCCTCGAGGCTGCATCAGTTCCTCTCTTATTCTGATAGCCTTTCTCATCTCCTTCCCCTTGCTATGCTCATGTTTCTTCTTACCCATGGCTACCTTAAACCCATCAGACTTCCCTCCCTCTATTGTTGAATTGGTCACTATGCAATCCTCCACCACCATGCATAGCTCCACCAACCAATCGACACCACCATACAAGCCTCCACCATAATGCATAGCTTCACCATCCAAATCATCCCTACAATGTAAACCTCGACAACCAATCAAACTGAGACCATTAGAACCACCCCCACCATGGAAAATCTCACCCATGCTAGCAACCTTTCGCACCACTCCTCTACGTCTCCTCCCCAGGTAATCCTTGAGCCACCCAAAACATTGTTTGGTATTTTTCCTGGCCCTTCATTTTGTAGAAAAACAATTCAAGCTCAAGTTCATTCCCCTTGCCTCCCTCGAAGGTAAACCTATTCTTTTTTACCCTCCAAAATGATAGAGTCAGGTTCTGCAAGCTGGTTGACTACTACGGTAAGGTACTTCCTTGGCAAATGCCCTCCTTTTACGGTTGTGAAGGCATCCCTCTCTCACCAATGGAAGCACTACAAAGATCTAAAATTCCATTTGCTTGATAACAGTCTTTATTTTCACTTTCAAAACTGTGAAAGATATGTACTTCATCATAGAACGAGGTTGCTCTCAAAAGACCATGATAGTTATAGTGTTCCTCTCAAATCGAATAAAGAGGATACAACTTCTCTTGTAAGTTCGAACGAGATTGATGGAAACACATCCTAGGGAATTTTAGATTCTTCTTTCACATCAAGATTTCCATTTGGCCAAGGAAATGTCGAACAACCTATCTAGGTTGCCGGATCCCCATTGTTGTCACACCTTACCTCCACTCACCTGAAAATTAGTGATATGGACAGACACACGTGTCCACAATCCATTCAAGATCCACGATACAGTACTTTAAGTTCATAAAGCTATGAAATGATTCTATGATCACATAGATAATAATAATCAAAATATACACAACTAGTGATTTTTATTGATACTTACCATATTTACCAAAAAGAATGTTTTCATAGCAGAGTCATAAGTACAATTATGCCCCTAAGACTACATCTAATAAGTACAAAAGAATCAAAATAGAAGATGATACTCTCATCCTCAATGTGCTCTGAAAGCACAATCGTCACATACGTAATAGTCCTCCTGCGTATTTAGCCCTTCATCCCAAAGGTCACCTCCATAGAGCTGGCCCCTTAGCCACATACCGGGTGGTTCCATGAATCAACATCTAAAAGGGGCAATAACAGGGGTGAGCTTCCACGAAGCCCAGTGAAGGGTATCACACAAGCAATCATAACAATCAATCAAATGAGACAGATGAATATAAATGTTCAATCACAACAAGATGAATACAGTTAGATGAATGCAGTGGCATGAATGCAATGACATGATCTGATTATTAGCAAACAATTCTAAGCAACAAATTCTAAGTCCAAAGTGGGTATTAGTACTGCTACTACAAAATAGGTGGTATCTCCAGTCTCAAAGGTACATTATCAATCCCCAAGGATACAAGCTAGTTGTGAGTCAGGAGCATACCAGTTCCTATATGACTACTTGGGTATCCGGTAAGCCCCTATTAATAATAATACCACGGCATAGAATCCAACATCATATGTAGGGTATATCCACCATCGAATCCAATATCGCATGATAATTTATCACGGCATCGGTACCACCCACCTCAGTTATCAGAAATTCCCCCAATCTTGGTCCATCGAATGGTAGGATTAGCCAATACGTAAGCCACTATTGGCAAGGGTTATAGCACCAGGGTGGTTATCCTAACCCAACACATTCTATCATGGTATGTGTCACATCACAAACAAACTCACACACCCCGTGGACACACAGTGTCGGAACCCAACCTTCAGACACCCTGTACCCCAAACTCACACACCATAGGCATGTAGTGTTTGAACCAACCTTCGGGCATCCTATACCTCAATCTCCAAAACACACACACACACACTCTCACCCTGGGCATGCAGTGCCAGAACCCAACCTTCAGCTACCCTGCATCCCAATCATGCACACACATACATTCACAACTCATACCGTTATGCAACATACACATTCACTTAAAGAACATATTTATAATATGGAAATGACATGCTCATCCACATATACATCATGACATAAACTTTCCATAAAAGTCATACAAAATCCCCTCACCTTGAAACTCAAGTGTCAGTGGACAGTTGATGACCTCATGCCGCATTGTTTTGTCATTTCTTGGTTCTACTCCTAGGATACATAAGATTTTTGAGAAAATTAGTCATCTATAGGGAAGTGGGACCCTAGGGCACATGTTCTAGCTTCATTTCCTATTTTCCTTTTCTTTAAATCGTTCTCAAGTTGGGAGTTTTATGATTATAAAGCTGATTTATATCTGGGGGATGTTCACCCACTTCAATTAGCTTAGATTTTGTGTGCTTAGTGGGTTATTAATATAGCGTTACACAATGCACCTGAATTTTCCAAAGTTCAAGTCTAGATTGAGCTAAATTAGAGAATTTCGGTTGAGGGTTTATGTGATGACCACCAATGGCTTATGTGACCACTCCAAATCACCATTCATGTGATTAATTTCATTTTTCTCAATCCAATTTTGAGTTTAAATGGTAAAATGTAGAGGATTTGGGCAAAGTTCACTAATTTTAGGGTTTGGTTAACTCATCATTTGGTATTAACGGGCCCACCTTGTGGTGTCCTGATACCTTAATCCATCATCCAATAGGTAGTACCAACCAATGGAGGTGGTTTGAGGTGCACGGATGCGAGGGCTTGAGCCCATGGGCAAATAACCCGGCTTTGGCCTATATACTCACCAGAGGTGTTCACTGGTGAAGGCTGAATTGGTCCCCCTTACGTGGAAATGGATTCTTAAGTTGAGGGGGCCTTCCCAAGATGTTTTCAGTGTATGGACCCCACCTCTTGATACATTTTACTAGTAAAGCTCGAGGATTTTTCAGTGAGATGTGAGGGATTGGACTGACCTTCTCTTCTGTGTTTGAAACCCCTTCCAATTATTAAGGCATGAAAAGCAGGTGCAAGTGAAGTCGTCCTCCCCTTTCCGATAAAAAACAGCTACTACCCAGTACTCATTGGTACATGTGTCCTCTGATGCCTCATCTATACATTTAAAATTGAAAATTTTAGGATGCAGGTATAACAATTGTTGCCAGCAAGAGACCTCCATGAAAGTCCTTCGCAGCTAGCAAATAATCACCCTCCCTTTCAAATTTAAATTTAAATCATTCCTTATCTATTATTGATCCCAGTTCCAATAAACTAATTAATTTCCTTGATACGCGGATCTTATTTTAAATAAAATAAATGAAAGAGGGGGGAGGGAGAAGATGCAGATTTATTCCAGTTATTACTATTATTATTATTTTTTATTTTTTGGTAACAAAGACAGACGTCAAACAATAGCTTAGGGAATAGGAAGATCCGCCAAAACATCAATTATCTCTCTCTATCCATTATGGCCTTTACTTGAGGTGCAGTTAATTAATGTTTTTACATTTCTAATAGATAATTCTACAATTGATTTTAAACCCCAAGGGGGTAGCCGAGTTGGCGAGGGACCTTCATCACATAGAGGTGTTTAATGATCTTTACTGCTTTCGGTGAAAATTGAATGATTCTCATTCAATCCCGGTATGACCCGGTCCATATGATTGTGGGGTCAATATGAGCTCACCGGATTAGAGATATGTGTTTTTAGCAAATAAATAAAAATTTTAGAGTTGATTTTAGAGCCTAATTCATAATCATGGTTCCTATTCTCTAGCTTGTGTGGCTCTAAAACCCAATTCCTCTAGTCATTGTTAAATCATTAATTGGACTCTAATGTCTAATACACTCAAGATAATGGTGGTGGTCGTATCTGTCACTGTTGATACTGAATACTAATATGATATGGATTAAACTGTATTTATTTTTATTCAAATTATATAAAATCCAAATTAAAAAACTTATCGCGTTTTAGCTGAGGTAAGATTGCATGCATTATGATCCTCTTGATCCCATAGTGATGAAAACCTCATGCATCGGCTTATGTCTTTCTTTTTTTTTCCCTTTTAATCATCAATATTACCAATTCATTAATCCATGTGTGGGTAAGAAGTAAAGACTTTTAATAGGGATTTTGATTGGCAGAAGCAATTTTAAAAGCAGGCACACGTATCCAAACCATTGATTCAGTGGGTTCCAACAATGTACAAGTGTTGGGGTCATTATGGATCCCATTGGATTAATAGCCCGCATCAATCCTTGTGGATGAAAAAAACCCATGCTCACTAGGAGGTCTCGAGTTCGAGTCTCCTGGCTGTTACTTACTTCCCTCCCTACCTAGCAAAAAAAAAAATCCCTGTGGGTCCAAGTAACAGTACTCCATAAGCATTTATGACCCATTGATCAATAGATCACATTTATGATATCTTCTATAGGAAATTTTGCCCTATGTACATATTTGCGGCTGTACCTCTTCCGATATGGTCTTTGTTATTTTTATTGTTTGAGTATAGAAGTGTATATAGTTTTTAAGATCAAGTTTTCTTAAAACCATGGTGAGCAGATTCAGGGCTATTGAGGGGGGAAGGGGAATCTCCGACCCTTGGATCACGCAGTTAGATAAATTTTGTCCTAATCCTCAAAATCATGCCTTATAATGTATTTTTCCTGGAAGGCTGAGATGGGATTGTTCCTTCTCTACCAAACTGAGATGGGACTGAGGTGGGCAGAAGGCTTTTCCAAAACTTCATTGTTCCTTCCCTACCAAACAATTTCATTTTCTTGATAACTCATTCATTGATTAATTTTAAGAAATCAATCTGGGTGTAAATGGGAGCGTAAAGACTCACCTTTATTTCTCAAAAGCAATTCTCTCCGACAATCATCATGCATGGTCATCCCCCTCCCTCTTTTGGAGACTAGTGTGAGACCACTCCCCCTTCTACCAAGGTTAATGCCCGTTTCACAACTGTAAAAAATAACCCTTTTTAGCATATAAAGGGGAAAGATGTTGCCCTTCAAATGGTAAAGGCCTTGGTGGCAAAAAGAAAAAAGGCATTCGCTAACCTTATTTACATGTTCTAGGTTTTGGTTTTTTTATTTTTATTAATTTATTAATTTATTCCTGTTTTACGTTATAGGTGATGGAATCTATCTTATGTTGGAATATAAGAGGATTGAACGATCCTTCAAAACAGGTAGAATTTAGGAACCGTCTGCGGGTCCAATGTTTTTTGCATGTGCATTCATTTGGAAATGAAAAATAAAGGAGGATAGTGCTATTTCTGTTAGCTCTTCCACTGCGCCATCATATGACTTTCCAAATGGCCGCATGTGGTGTTTATGGAACACAAGTAAAATTTATGTTACATTGATTTCAGTTTCAGATCAGCTCTTGCACTTTCCAATTGTTGTTTTACAGACAAATCAGTCTTTCCATCTCGTTGCGGTGTATGCCTAGAATTTCATGGTTAATGAAGGCAATCTTTGGTCATCTCTCTTATTTATTTATTTTTTATAGAAAAAAACCCATTGATCATTCATCAAGGTTCAAATTTCAATCAAATTTCAAACACAAACGGTTCTAAGGTTTGGAGTTCTGAAAATTATCATCAAAAAAATATAAAGATAACTAATATCTGAAAAGAACTGGAACAAAGGGGCTGGGGAATAAAATAGAAAATATGGCCTAATCTCCCTCTTCGTCTTCGTCTTCATCTAGATCACAGGGATGTCATCGCCATCACTCCCGTCAGTAGATGAGTCAGTATACTCACTACCCTCACCATCAGCAGCACTAACTCAGCCTTGCTTGGGCTCACCTTAATTTGGTGCCACCACTGCTTTGGCATCAGGCTCATTACCATTTTAATCATCATTATCATAGGAGCCGCTACCAGCTTCGCTAGGGTTCACCTCTGGTGCCACCATTGCTTCGGCATCAAGCTCATCACCATAATAATAATTGTCGTCATCCTCGGTGCTGCTAACTGTTTCGGCAACATGCTCATCCCTATCATCCTTATCATCATCGGAGCCACTACCAGCCTTGCTAGGGTTCACCTCTGCTGCCACTACTGCTCTGGCATCAGGTTCAACATCTTCATCCTCATCATCAACGGAGCCACTACCCTCTCTGCTGCCACCACAGCTCCGGCAACAGGTTCATCGCCAACATCATCACCATTGGAGCCGCTAAGCTTGTTTCCATTCTTATTGTTGTCAGGCGTTGATCCAGCAGGAGGAATGTTTTAAGCCCAATTTTTTTTTCGCTATTTTGAAAGCTTCTCTGTGAAGAATATCTGGATAGGCGGATTTAACACGGTTAATCATTTCAAATCAAGTAGCGAATAATAAATGGTGTACCGATACAATAAATACTCAATGTAATAGAGAAACAAAGGAAGAAAGTGCAAGATCAAAAGATATATGATTGAAAATAACATACGGTGCAATCTGGTAAATCATTGATCTGATGGAAACGCTTCTTTATTGTGCCTTTTGATTCTATGATTTTATTTATGATCTGGCCTTTAGTTCCATCTTTTTCTTCTACAGAAACAAAGAATTTTGCATTTTGAGAACTTGCTGCAGTAAAATGGAATAGCTTCGATAATGTAAGTGATATGATAATAATGATAATATTAAATACAAAAAATAATGGTATGTAAATACAAACTACCAAATAAATGAAAGTAAAAGGATCTTCTACATTAGTGATAAAGAAAACTTAGTAGTTCCTGAACCAATTACAAATTAATATATCTATTAGATTGGTACTAGAGGATCAGTTCTACTATAAGTTCATTTTTAACAACATTAGAAAAGGATACACATGATGTACACCACACATTCAATGAAAATTAAATATTGGTTTTTTTTTTTTTTTTTTTTTTTTTGTGAATATATCATATTAAAAGGGGTAAAAGAAAATAAGAGATCCTACAAGCGAAAGTGGAAACCAAGAGAAGATTCGCCAACTCAAGCCCTATAAAACACCAATAGGAGGGTAAACTAAGAGAAGATTCCCTAACTCAAGCCTTATAAAATACCAATAGGAGGGTTTGACAACAAGACCAAGAGAGGGTAGGGAAGAAAATAATCTAGGTGGGGGATACACTAAAACCCGGAGGGAGGGGGGGGGGGTGAGAGAAAACATGAAGATGATAATTCAAAACTAAGGGGGGACATTGAGCAAAATTTTCCAAGATTGGTCCATATACCAATTTCTGCTTTAGTTAGGGCTTACCACACATTTATGATGAATGTTATTTTGAATGTCAAATGAGATGATGTCTGAAATATGATCAATAGTGCAGGATGAATATACAATCTTCTTTTATTCCTTTCCCACCAGATATGATGAATCACTACTCTAATGCTAACTTACTAAAGATATCACATGTTGATTTGTCGTTGAATCTGGGAGTAAACTAGAATTTCCTAAGAATACCTTTCCATACTGAATTTCTAAAAGGACAATCAAAGAACAAATGATAGACATATTGAATTGAATTCCGACAAATGCAACAATTAGAAATTGAAATATTTCCTCGAGAAATAAACTCTTAGGTAGATAATTAGTAATAACCCTCAAAATCATAAAACAATGCCTAGGAATAGAATAGCTAGACCAAACTAGTCTAAACTAAGGAACAAAAGGAGCACTCGATCTTAGCAAATTTAAAAAATAAAAGGAAGAGAACTTTCTTGATGAATTAGCTACTTACTGAATAATATCCCCACTACCTCTAGATCTCAAGCGCACCCTTAGAAGCATATCCCAAACCTTAATAAGAGAATTTGAGTTTCTTGGGTCTGGGATCCCCTGTTCATCTCTTAAAATGGAAGAGATAACTAATGCTATCACCATATTTTAGGATTAACTCATCATTAGGATGCCAATTATCAACCCAAACCACGGTTCTAATGGAACCACCAATTGAAGACTAGATAGTATCGGAAACAAGGAATTGATACTTAAGAATCTTATTTCAAGCCCAAGAAGCATTTGTAGGAATAGGGGTTGGAATACAAACAATCAACCCAAATGATCTTGCTTCCAGAACCAATCTTCCAAATGAGTTTGAGAATCCCAACAATTTTAGCCTCCTTTATCCCCACCCTCCAAAAGGAAGGAATACATAAGAGATTCAATCTTAGAAGAGATAGAAGAGGGAAACCCAAAAACCCAGATTCAATTTAGGAGCTTTGTATGACTAATTTGATGAGTTCGGGGTGACTTGTAAAAGAAAGAAGTTACTCTTCCAAAGTTGAAGCCTCTTGTAAAGCCTATCAATAATGGGAGAGCAATGATGAGCAGATATCTTGGAAGAAATCAAATGGGGACCCAAATAAGTGATACACAAGTGGATCTCAAGGATGACCAAAATATTAACTAATTGAGCCTTAATACCACAAGGAACCCCTCTAAAGAAAGAGAAATTTTTGGGGTTCAATGGAAAGACTCGATACAGAATAAAAAATGATAAAGCATCAAATATGGAAGTCAGCGATTGAAGGTTTACCTTGGCAAAATTCATAAGGTCATTTCCAAAAGATAAATGAGTGATCTTCAGATTTTTGCATTTAGGAATAGGTTGGATGGAATTATTCTCAATTTTATTGATTAGGATTCTAGATAGACCCTCTATGGCTAGAGAGAATAAGAGAGGAGAGACATAGCAACCTTGGCGAATCCCATTTTTTTAGGAAAAGAAACCCTGAGGGGAGCCATTAGACAGAGAAAAAAGGAGAAAAGATATAGCAATGAATAAAATTGATAAAATTAGAAGCGAAGTCCATCTTCACAAGAATTTGAATAATTTAATCCCACCTAATAGAATCAAATGCTTTATGGATGTGCAACTTGAGGAGGATAGAGGGAGGATGATTCTACTTATCAAAGCTCCTAACAATTTCATGACATAAAAGAATATGTTACCAATATCCCTCTCAAGGATGAAAGCAGCGTGATTATGCTAAAAGGACTATCAATAGCCAACTTTACATTATTTGCAATGATATAAACTTGTAAATCAGATTAGAAAAAGAAATGAGATGAAAAGAGGTAACCAAATCAGCGCCCTCATGCTTAGGAACAAGGTCTAATTAATACAAGTAACCTTAGAAGTGTTAAAAAAGAATCTACGATCTGCCTTGATTATGTTATCCTACACAATATCTTAAGATGCAAGGAAAAATCCAAAGCTAAATGTCATCCAAACTCAGAGCATAATCAGTTCTCTAAGCTTTGATGTCAGTCAATATCTCTTCCTCAGAGGGAAAAGAAGACAGGATCCTCTTGATATCAGGATAGACCTTAGAAAAGGAAATATTATCCAGAATATGATGAATGGGGTTAAGAATATATTGGAGGATTAAACTGATTTGAAAGTATTTAAAAAAAAGTCAGATTTAATCACACCAGGATCAGAATTGAAGGAGCCTTCAAGGTTAAAAAGACCATAGATAGAATTGCGACTTTACTAGGCCCTATCGACCTATGGAAGAAAACAATATTAGAGTCACCAAGCATCAACCACTTGAACCATGAGTTCTTCTTAAGAAAACTCTTCTCTTTCTTAACTCTAATATGGAAGCCAAAGGATACATCGTTGCCTCGAAACCTGTTGGCTGCACTACTATTAATAAAAGGATGAATCCTAGAAAAAATGATGGTTTTCGTGAAATGACAAGAAGAATGTCAAGAGTTTCAATAAAGAAAATTAGAGTAGAGATGCAAATTGAAGAATATTAAAAATAAAGAACATGTAATTGGATGTGAACAATGAGATATATTAGTAAATAAACTGTACTAAAGGAATAGAAAAAGAAAATGATATCATTCTATTAACTATTGAATGAAAATTGATACACAAATAATTCAATAAAAAGTGACGGAAAAGATAGGGTTAATATATTATGGAACTCATAGAAAAACTTAATACAAAGAAAGAACAAGAAGATGAAGAATAAAACAAGATTATTAGATCTTACTGAAAGTGCTTTCCATTAGAACCTCAAGAACTCTGATTGTGACATGAGGAGGGAGCATTATATAGAGGAGTTCATCAAGTTTTTCCGTTATAGGCTCATAATGTTTTGTAACGTATGAGCATCAATGTTTTCCATAATAAGGTCGTAACGTATTGTAACTTATGTCTTAGCATGTTAATTCTTTCAATATGACAGGTTGTATACTCGATAAAATCAGCATAGTGTAACGTATGCGCTAGCATATTAATTCTTTTAATATGACAGGCTGTATACTCAATAAAATAAGGTAAATGCATTTATAAGATACAAACTGAAAATGCTAAGGAAAGGTACCGCATACAATTTTTTTTGGACAAAGTTTTCCTTGACCACATGATGAACAAATATATATGTTGGGTCCTGATTGACACTGAGAGGGGTGGGGGAATCAGTGTGCCAAATATTTTTTCATTTTCTAGCTGTACCCCTGATGTAGCAATCACTATTTATATTTTAATAGCACAGTCTACTGATGCTGCCCAGAGCTGCTATGTATACTACTGACCATTCTTACTATTGCACAGAACTTACTCACATAACCTGTATTGCTGCCCAGAGCTATCTCATAAACGTCACACGGTAATCACTGTCACATACATACATAGTCGTATGCACATCCACACTGCACCACCAAGTGGTCAGGTCTACCAGATGTACACACCCATTCTGTAGTCAAACGCTCTAATCTACAATACAAATACGAGCATACACATCCACAACACAAGAAATACGTGCTTCGGCCAGTTGCCTACATGCACGGAGTAATGCCCAATATCAGGCTCAGCATTTCTTCAATACTAATTATGACTGCACCCACAGCCAAGGGAACACATTCCCAGTTTCCACTAATGATATACAATGGCTAGGTCTTCACCCTAGTTTTCTCATAATGATTTGAGAGGCTGCACCCACGGCAAATAGGTTTAGGTAGTTGTAACTACCAAGGAACACATAGCCCTTGTGTCCAACACCCACTAAACACACAAAAAAAAAAAATGGTTGGCCTTATAACAATGCCCTATAGTGAAACACTCATACATGAAAATTTCTCCCCAAATAGATTACAACTATCACTTAGGCATTTTATCAAACATTTTGCCTACAATGATTTATAATAATGAAAATTTGGCAAAAGTGAGGTTACCTTGGCAAAGAGTAACTGTTGGAGATGCAATAATGTCGATCTCCACTTGATGCGGATCATAACCACGTTGACTCGGTGCTGCCAATGCTTCAACCCCGGTTGACACTTGGGTTTCTTGAAGCAACTCACAAGAACCAAATTCTAGGTTATTCTTTTTCTTCTTTCTTTTCTCCTTGTCTTTACTTTCATGGAGCAACAATGGCATTCACATTCACATGCACACTCCTCTCTCTCTCTCTCTCTCTCTCTCTCTCTCTCTCTCTCTCTCTCCTCTTTTAGTCTTTCTTATAAATAAAGCTTTGATGGGGAAATAGTATTCTCAAAAAGAACCATCAAACTCCATTAATTGGATATGAGAAAATCTTTCTTGAGAGGCATTCAAGACACACACAAAGAGAGAGAAAAACTTTTTCTCTATTTCCCTCTTCTTCTCTTCTCTTCCATTTTCTTTTTCTTTCTCTTGGCAACAACCAATAGAGCTTGCTGCCTTGGTTTCTAACAGCTTCCTAAGCCTCTAATGGGGGCTATTGATGAAGTGCAAGAGGATGGAAGTCTTTCATTCAAACCCTTAGCCTTCCACGAGCTTCAACTCATTTTTCCAACCACCTTAGCAACCCCTCTACCTGATTTCTTCCCTCTGGTGTGTAGATCTCGAAGAGATAAAGAATCTTCAACTTGAATCACCCAAATCAGAGTTAAGATGAGGGAGATATTGCCATTTGAAATTGGACGAACCAGAACACTCAAAATGGAATCTTCGGAGGTTGGCGTACGCTATGCCGGTAGTGTGCGCAACAGGGGCGAAATCTGATGGTAGATCTCATCTAAAAGGAATCTCTTAATCTGAGCTGTCCGATTAAACCAACGGACAATAGATCTAAACCATAGTTTTGAATCTTGATGACATCATAATGACGTATGCGCTGACATTGTCAGACACATTGTCGATCACCGATTGGTTGGTGTAGCGAGTTTCACGGTACGTTGTCGGCTAACTTTAATAAAGCTCCATCAATCTTGACCGTTAGATCGGAACCGATCTGATATGATTGGCTCAATGGAGAATCTCTTTATAGATTTTATGCACATGTGCTACACACAATCAAGACTCAATATGGTGAGGGGCCACACCATTATATCTAATACACTTCACCAATGAGAAGCATCGGATAAGCATCTTCAACGCAAGCTCTTGCATGAACCGTCAGATCTGAATCTGACCGACATGGCTCAATCTGAGCCGTGTATTAAGGATCCCTCTGATTCTCTTATATACACATAAGGCCCTGGCTTCATATTTCCAGTGCTAAACATCCGTTATCAACTAAGACCTTAAAAATCTCAAAATTACATAAAAGCACTTCAAAATTCAAAAATAAATTTCAAAAAATCCACCCAACACCGAGAGCATACTGATGAATTTTTGGTTTGGATTTTCGAACCGGCTTTACAGAAACACTTATAATTTTTTCATACGATATCTGATCGAGATGAAACGAAGTGCGTTGGAACCATAAATGGACGCTCTACGACTTTCCAGAAGACTCAATCATTTGACTCAACCATGTAAAAAGACCAAAATGCCCCTAGACCTTTCCAATGATGCATCTTTCTCATACGGAATCGAAACATGATGAAATTAGAACCGTTGAAAATATTGGATTTTTGTCGTATTGTTACATGGAGAACACTTCCTTTAAAAAAATCATCTTCAATGTCGAAACTGCCCTCGATTGCCACAAATGTCGTAACTTCTTCATACGGTATCGGAATGTGACGAAATCAAATGCACTGGACTAGGTAAATTACAATCTATCTTTTTCATGAAGAATCGATTTTCAAAAATACCATTTTTATTATCAAAAATGCCCCCAAGCATAAATAAGTCAATTTTACCAGTTTTGACTCAGAAACCCGCACCACCTACTAAGGATGTATTAAACCACTCAATGCATACCAAGTGGCTCTATTATCTTATTAGTGATACTGGACACTACCATGTCATCATTTCCATCCACGTCACCTAAACTGGTCACGTCATCACCGCCACGTGGCTGGGTTGCCAACAAGGACATCCATAAAACAACAATACATTCAACCACTTTTCTCTAAACCACTAGATAAGCATCAAGGGTTTTATAACATTGATTTTAAGTCCATGAATTTTACATGGTTTAGTAATAAGTGGAAAAAAACAGTGTAATACATATTATTATGAGGGTAATGGCCGGGCGATTTCGGGCAATCCTTGGGCTCTCTCTCTCTTTTGGGGCACATCGTGGGCGTTGCATTGCCATATTCCTGCTCGAAGACAAATGGGGGTCTATTTCTCAAATGGCTCTCTCTCGTAACCCTTGGGGGTTTTCTGGGAAAGAATATTAATGATTGAAAAATAATAGGGATTGCGAAAGATAAGATTTGGAGTCGTGACCTACGATTATTGTTACACCCGTGCTCTAACCCAGTAAAATTTGAACTTTTATGATAGGTCTCGGGATGGATGTAATGCCCACGGCCCCATTAATCTTGCACAATATTGTCCTCTTTGTCCCATGGGCCTCAAGGTTTTAAGATGCGTTATGCCTTGTTAAGGAGGCTAGAGGTTATCAACTAACCCAATAATCTCTCCTTAGGTGATGTGGGACTAAAGTTTGCACACTCTCACCAATCTCCCAAACCCCCTAGTACATGCCGTATTCTCGGTGGGGACACCTCACCGATCTCCTAGGTGGATCCGATACTTGCCGTATTCTTGGGTTCGAAGTTGACAACAAAGGATGGTGAGATCAAGGAGCTTTAGTGGAGGGTGCAGGACTTAGAACTTAAGCTAGGCATCAGGGCAATTGCTGATATAGTTACCTCCACGGATGAGCTCAATTTCAACTATGATGACACCCACCCTAAGGACTTTTTCCTTTTCTTATTTTCCTGTATATACCTCATAGAATATTCTTGTGAACAGAGAAAATATTAGTAGCAAACATTATACACATTTATATCATTATGTTTTATTTATTACACTATGTTTAGTCGAGCATGATTTGATCCACGCCTTTAATTTCCCATCATTAGCTAGAGTCTAGGAAACAAATGTAATTCCCTTGCAAACTAGAACAACTTAATATAAGGCACCAATAAAATATACCAACATTGATTAACACACCATTACAATTGAAATAGGAAAGTTACAATTTGTGGGGACAACTTTTAAGGCCGGTGAAGTTCAAGAGTTCCTCGGGGCCACCCTGCTGCAATTGATATTATTGCATGATGTAGAAAGAAAGTACAATAATTTGTGGGTCAACCAATCAACCCAACATATTTGCAACCGGGGGTCCTCATCAGGAATCCTTGTTGTGGCCACCATTGGCAATTCTACCTTATCGTGGGTCTTATTTTGCGGATATTCTTCCCACTTTGTGATGCTTTTGAAATTGAGATTTTCCCTCTTGTCTTGATAATTGAGATTTTCAACTGATTACCTCACGACAACTCCACCAATTGTAACCTTTTCATTAACCATAATTGGTGTATGGTTGGGCATTCTGTGTAGTGATTTGTTCCAAACTTCTAGCTAAAGTTCATTTTTTTGAGACTTTAGAATGTTTCTACCAAGATTGTGGGGTCCAAATCACAACCCTTCCTGAGTTGTTTCACCACCTCTATGATGATGGCGCATGCCCTGCGTTGAGGCATATGCAAGAGATATCGAGTTATCATGCAGAAAACTAATGCATTGCCCCAACATTTGCGGTGAACTCCCTCCAATGGTGGAAGCCTAGTGAAAACTCTTGACACATTCAAAATGTCAATCATCCTTTTTTTTGGCTAGAATTCATTTTTATTAAATATAAAAAGAAAAAGAATGAAATAATGTACAAGCTGAAAGGAGCCAAGTAGAAGCCCCAAACAGCTAACAAGGGGATTAAGAAGGAACTCCTACTCCACCTTCGGCATTGCCATCAACAGAAAAAGGAGACCAAAACTCAACACCCACACAAAGATAAAATTAGAAATAGCACACACTAAGCCATCCTAATTCTTGGATGACCCAAAGCATCCATATCTAGATCCATCTTGACCAAAGCCGACCATGTTGTCACTGGGGCTGAAGTTTCAAACCTAGCTGCTGTCTTTGAAAGAAAATCAATGATTGAATTTGCCGCACGAAAACAATGACTGATTTCTCACTCCACACGATCTAAAAACCTCATGCATGCTAACCACCTTTGACGAACGATCCAAGGAACCTTGTTGTTTTGAAACAAAGTAACCACTGCGGCCGAGTCACATTCAATCCACAACCTTTGGACGCCCAGATTTTCTGAATGTTCTATCCCAGATATTACAGCCAAAAACTCCGCCTCAAAATTGGTATGATCCCTGTAATTTGCCATAACCTCCATCTTCTCATTTTGAAACACACCACTAACTCTAGAGATACCTAGATTGCCAAGAGAACACCCATTTGTGTTTAACTTCCACCATCCTCTTAGAGGACGACACCGGAATATTTCAAATAAGACTCTCTGCCTACCTTGAATCCTAGAGAAATCCAACCTCCTAGCACTCATCAGATCCGAAAGAGAAATAAACAAACCAGTGTGAACCAATGTTTGACAACCAATTTCACTTCTGATCATGGAAAAACAACACTCCATTGACTTTGAATCACCTTCATGTCTTCTAGCATTCATTTCCAGCCAAATGCTATAAGGAATTGGCACAAAGCTTTTTTTCCACACACTGACACGGGACCACCTTCGCTTTAGACTTCCACCAAGCTATAAAGCTCTCCATCCCATGGGATACTATTCCAAAACACCCCAAAACATTCAAAAATTTCCGCCACATAGCCCTTGCAAATCTACAATCATAAAAAATATGATCTCTAGATTCCTCCTCTTGATCGCAAAGACTACATTTAGAAGGCAAGGACACCCCACTTTTCTTCACATTTCCGTTTGTAGGGATTTTGTTATTGACGTCCATCCAAAGACTGCTTGACAAGGCTGAATCTTTGATTGCCATACAAGGGAAAACCAGCCCACCTTAGGCGATTGCCTTCTGATAGTTTCCTAGGCTGATTTTATAGAAAATACACCAGATGAGGTAGGATTCCAATGACAGACATCCTGCACAATAGAAATAAAGATAGAATTGATCTCCTAAAAAATATAGCAAGCAAACTCGATCCCACACTTGGTAGAGCCCAACTGTTGTCTCTTATAAAATCTGAAACTTTTGCACACAGAGGATCAAAAGAATTAGAGTCCAAACCCAACCTTTCCATAATAGGCATATTACCCAACAAACTGTCAGACCAGAACTTGATTTTGTGCCCATCACCAACCGTCCATTGCTCCTGAGATCCATTAAAGCCCCAAAAATTTTTTAGGTTTGGCCAGATAGAAGAAGAAAATTGCCCTTTTTTCATAGAGCCATCAGCCTTGAGGAAGCAAGCACGAAAGATACTTCCTATTGAAGAGTCTTCAAGTTTTATCTGCTTTGCCAATTTACATAAACATGCAAAATTAACATCTCTCAATCTTCTAATGCCCAAACCTCCCTCACGCTTAGGCCTACAGACATCCTCCCATTTAACCACAATTTTTTTTTCCAAGTCCATATCCCCTGACTAGATGAAGTTAAGCATTCACCTTTCCACCACCTTTATTGAGGACTCCGACCACCAAAAAATCCCAAATTGTGAATTGGAACACTAGAGATTACTGATCTCACCAATTTCACCCTTCCTGCCATTGAGAGCAACCTACCCCTCCAGCCAACCAGTCTACCTTTTATTTTATCCAGTAAAGGAAAAAAGATAGTCTTTTTTCACTCTCCCTTTGAACAATTCCATGCCAAGTACTTTGTTGGCAGCCTGGCAGATTGAATACCCAGGTAATCACTAATAAAATCCTTCCTATGATGAACCACTTTCCCAAAAAATAAACTACTCTTTTCAAGGTTAAATTTTTTCCCAGAGAAAGCTTGATATTTAACCAAAAAAGACTGGAGGTTCTTCACATACTTTGCAGACACATTCATTAAAATAAAAATATCATCTGCAAAACATAAATGAGAAGGAATAGGCACACCTCTTGGACCAGGAAGTGACTTTAGCAACCACTCTTGAGTCATAGACCTCAGACCCCTTCACAGAACCTCCTCATCCAGAATGAACAGAATGGGAAAAATTGGATTGCCCCGATGTAAGCCTCTACCCACTTCAAAAAAACCCATTGGACCTCCATTGACTAAATTAGATACCTGTAGACACCCAAGTTTATCACCCTCCTCCAGCTATGATGAATTACAGATCTTGGATGTGACTTCTTGCTTCTGATTGATAGAGAAGATCATTGATTAAGGTAATCCAACCTAGAAACATCCCCTACTCACCTAAAATCCCAAAAATCCCAAAACTCCCGTGCAAGAGGAAAGAGGGACTTTTTATATACCAATGAATCCAGCCAGAATGACTACACGGATGGATAGTACTCAGAATCACAATTCCAACAATATATGGTACGTCAAAATTGGACTATCAGATCTCCCAAAATCTTTCTTGTAAAATGACACTTTCACATGAGTGCAGCCCTGCCTGCCCCACACGCAGCCTTGCCAGCCCCTCGCGCAGCCCTGCCTACTCTGCATGCAACCCTTCCTAGCTCGATGCATACCTCACACACACGCTAGCCCTCACTTGCCCCTGTATGCATGCCACGCACCCCCTGCGCAGGCCTCGCACACTTGTCATGCATGTCTCACGCTCCTACACATATGCCTCATGCCTCGGCTTGCATGCCTCGTGCACCCGCTGCACATGTCTCATGTCCCCGCCTGCCAGTGCCACGTGCCCTTGCATGTATGCCTCGTGCACCCACCGCACATGCCTTGCACCCCCACCTGCCAGTGCCTTGCACCCCCGCCTGCATGCCTCATGCACCCGCCAGCCCTTCCGTGTGTGGGCCTCGCACATGCTAGCCCCTGCGTGCCCCGCGCACATGCCTTTTGCCCCTGCCTGCCTACCTTGCACACCTATCAGCCAGCGCATGCCCCTACTAGCTCACCACACACTCCCTACCTACACCATGTGCCCCTGCCAGCCCCCCTGTGCTCCCAGCCTACCCTGTGCACCCATGTATACCTCGTGCACCCCTGCCCAGCCTCGTGTGCCACCATCAATGGCCGAAATATGCATTCCAATGATTAGTTTGGTGAAGAGATTTTCTCTTCATCCATTTGTGCACTTTACACTATCCCGTTAGCATACCTTATACTGTAACCTCCCATTGGCCCAAAAAGTTATCTTTTTACCTTATTGGTCCCAAAAAAAATACTTTTTTCCTATTAATCAAAGAAAATCACCTTCCACCCCATTGGTCCAAAATTTTATATTTTCACCCCATTGGTTTGGAAAACCACTTTTTCCCCCCAATGGCTAAGGAAATACCCCTTTCCTCCCCATTGTTTAAATAATTCTATAAATACCCCCTCCCTTTGGTTTTACACACTCAAGCCTCCTAGGAGCATCCATAGTAGAGAAGCTCTACCCTCTCCCCTCCCCTCCCCCCTTGAGGTTTTTCAAGTCTTCGGAGAGATCTTCATAAGTCTTCGGATCTTCAAATTGTTCTTTGGGCCTTCAAAATTCTTCAATCCCTTGCCTTCTTTGAGTGAGTTTATGTGTATAAAAAGTTTTCCCTTAGTCTCCCTCCTCCTTTTGAGGTTCGTCAAGTGTTCAGAGAGATCTTCATTAGATCTGAAGTGTTCTTCGGATCTTCGATGTATTCTTTAGGCCTTCGAAGTTCCTCAATCCCTAGAGAGTAGACTATTCCCAAGCAAAAGCTCTGCTGGAGTGCCACCTCGGCCAATCCAAAAATAGCTCATCCTAGAGCTTTGCTAGAGTACCCATAGCCTAACCCTCCCATAGCCTATCCCAGTGGAATCTCTGTCGAAGTGCCACCATAGCCAAAACCCGGAAGTAGCCCATCCCTAGTGGAAGCTTTACCAAATCAATACCGCAGTCAAAATCTGAAAGTAACCGTTCCTAGTTAGAACTCTATCCAATCAACATCTCTCAAGAAAGGAAGTTGGAGGTCAAAACAGTCTTCCTCTGAGCCAAGAGAATCCAAAAGATAGTCCGTTCTAGTACTAATCAAGGGTCAACCCCTCTTGCCCCGAAATAGAGGTTAAGTTCAGGTATAATTTATCAACCAAATCATCATAATGTAGACTTTAAATTGACTTTGTTTTAGTGTACATAGTTATTTAAATTCAGTCCATGTATATATGTGTGATAACTTAGCCATGCATACGGAATAAGAATAATCATGGAAAATATTCGTTCTTAAGCATCTAATAAGAAGACTGGTTGAACCAAGTAGATTGAGTGCCTAACACCTTCCCAACACTACAACCTAACACTTACCCTGAATCTCTAAACCAGACCAACATTCTGACCCTTTTCTCAGGAATTTAGTCCACCCTTAGATCCTAGGCCTATAATCCTAAGTGGTGACTCCAAACCCCTTTTTGCATGATCTCGATCCCCTGTATTGGACCATCATCAAACTCTTGTCTCAATGACGAACTTTATACTCCTGCGAAATAGGCCTCCATGTATCTTCAAGTGGTAATACGATGGGGTGGGGCCCTCAGGAAAGCACACACGACACTCCCTTCCCTAAAGAAAGAGAAAAAGAGGAGAGAGGGTTGAATAGAAAAGTCTTTTTCCTTTCCCTCAAGGGGGAGAAGAGAGTAATCTCTAGCCGCTACCCTCACAGTGGTGACTCCACTGAGGAACCATGTCAAGCTCCCGACACTAGATGCTACTATTAAATACAAGAACATTTTCCACCACATTTGTCTAAAAACATGTTTGGCTAACCCCATGTTTGTAATTATATTCGCTAATCACATCATACGTCTTGCTTGAAGTGAAATCATTTGGCGAGGGACTCCCTGTCATGCTTGCACCCTCGGGGAGGTCAATGCATGTTATGGAGAGTACTCTGGGAGCAAATGGTAGCCGGTTCCTATGCAAGGGTGGTAGGTATTTTAAATGGCAAGGATGTTTATAATTGTGCCAGCACCCACGGGGAGGTTTGTGCACTTTATGATGTTCTGAGATCAAATAATGATATTCCCACATTACACTTTTGCACACAATCAATCACGGTTCCACCACTCTGTGGTTAGTTTCTTAACCTCGTGTATAGTCACTAGTAATGGGCAAGGAAGTCACCCCCTTGATCTTGTCGTACCTCTGGGTATATCAAAAGGATCATGTACCTTACGTATATAGATCCTATAAAGGAAGCCTTGTCGGTCCTATTGCATCCACCGTATGCTCGCATCATATAAGTGTAGACACCCAATTTTGTCACCCCGCTCCGGCTATGATGAATTACAGATCTTGGATGTGACTTCTTACTTCCGATCGACAAAGATGATAAATGGTTAAGGAAACCCAAAAACATCCCTTGCTCACCTAACACCCTGAAAATCATATATGGGAGGGAAGATGGCCCAATTATGACTTTTATATAAGAAGGAATCCGGTTAGAATGACCATGCAGATGGATAGTACTTGGAATCACGATTTCAATGATATATGGTACGTCAAAATTGGAACATTGAATCTCCCATAATCTTTCCTGGAAAATCACATTTTTACGCACGTGCAATCCTGCCTGCCTTGCATGCATAGCCCCGCATATGCCATCTAGCCAGCCCATTGAGCCCCGAGCACAGCCCCATGCATTATAGCTAGTCAACCCTGCACACAACACCGCGTGCCCCTGCCAAGCAGCCCCGTGTGCCCCCGAATGCATGTTGCATGCACCTGCATGCACGCTGCATGTTCTCGCCAGCCAGCTCTGTGCACCCCCGTACGCACGTTGTAAGCCCTTGTATGTAAGTCACAGGCCCCTGTGAGCACACTAAGCACCCTCACCAGCTAGCCCTGCGTGCCCCAATGTGCATGTCATGTGAACCATGCCTACACCATACACCCCCTACCATGCGTAGCCTTGCCTGTCTGATGCACCATTTGTTGCACATCCCTGCCAGCCTCCCCGTGCACACCCTACCTACCTTGTGCACCCACGACTACCCCAGCCACCCTTACCCAGCCTCATGTGCCACCATCGATGGCCAGAATATGTGTTCCATTGACCTATTGGATGATGAGATTTTCTCTCCAATCACTTGTGCACCATACACTACCTCGCTAGCATACCCTATGCCATAACCTTCCATTGGCCTGAAAAGGTATCTTTTTACCTTATTGGCACAAAAAAAAACTTACTTTTACCCTATTAGTCAAAGAAAATCACCTCCCACCTCATTGGCCCAAAATTCCATATTTTTTCCCAATTGGTTTAGAAAAACCACTTTTCCCCCTATTGGCTAAGAGAATTCTCTTTTTCTCCCCATTGGTTCAAGAATCCTATAAATACCCCCCTCCCTTTGGATTTTCACACCATAAAACACCAAGTCTCTTAGGAGAATCCATATTAGAGGAAGCCCTGCCCTCTCTCCTCCCCTCCCCCCTTGAGGTTTTTCAAGTCTTCGGAGCGATCTTCATAAGATCCGAAGTGTTCTTTAGGCCTTTGAAATTCTTTAGTACCTTGCCTTCGTTGAGTGAGTTTGTATGGAAAAAGTTTCCCTTTAGTCTCCCTCCCCCCAATGAGGTTCTTCAAGTCTTTAGAGAGATCTTTGTAAGATTCCTTTGAATCTTCGAAGTGTTCTTCGTTCTTCAACCATTTAGGTCTTAGCTCATTCCCAGCAGAAGCTCTACCAGAGTGCCACCTCAACTTAGCCCTCCCATAGCCTATCCCCAGCAGAAGCTCTACCGGAGTGCCACCTTGGCCAAAATCTAGAAGTAGCCAACACCCAGTGGAAGTTCTATTGGAGTGCCACCTCAACCTAGCCCTCCTATAGCCTATCCCCAGTGGAAGCCCTATCAGAGTGCCACCATGGCCAAAATCCAGAAGTAGCCCATCCCTAGCAGAACCTCTACCGAATCGATACTACAGTCAAATCTGAAAGTAACCATTCTTAGTCGGAACTCTCTCAAGAAAGGAATTTGGAGGTCAAGACCATCTTTCCCTGAGCCAAGAAAAGCCAAAAGATAATTCGTGATGGCATAAATCGGGGTCCCACTCTTCTTGACCCGAAATAGGGGTCAAACCCAGGTATAATTTTTCACCCAAAGTAGCATAATATAGACTCTATATGGACCTTAATGTAGTGTACATAATCTTTTAAATTCAATCAATGTACATATGAGTGATAATTTATCCATGCATGTAGAATAGGAATAATCATGGAAAATGTTTGTTCTTAAGCATCTAGTAGGAAGACTGGTTGAACCGGGCAGATTGGGTGCCTAACACCTTCCTAATTCTGTAACCTGACATGTACCCTAAATCTCTGGACCAGACCAACTTTTGGGCCCTTTTCTCAGGAATCGGGTCCACCCTCAAGTCCTAGGCCCATAATCCTAGGTGGTGACTCCAAACCCCTTTTTGCATGATCCCAATCCCCTATATTGGACCATCATTAAACCATTATCTCAATGATGAACTTTGCACTCCTACAAAATAGGCCTCCATATATCTCTGACTGGCGATACGGCGGTGTAGGGCCTACAGGAAAGCACACATGACAATCCCCTCCCCAAAGAAAGAGAAAAAGAGGAGAGAGGGCTGAAGGAAAAAGAAGGTCTTATTTTTCCTTTTTTTCATTTGCTACCCTCATAGTGGTGACTCCATTGGGGATAATGTCAAGCTTTCGACACTAGATGCTACCTCTAAATACAAGAACATTCTCACCACATCTATTTGAAAACATGTTTGGCTAACCCTGTGTTTGTATTTGTACTCACTAACCACATCATGCATCGTGCTCAAAGTGAAACCATTTGGCAAGGGACTCCTTGTCATGACCGTACCCTCGTAGAGGTCAGTGCATGTCATAGAGAGTACTTTGAGAGCAAATGGTAGTTGCTTCCTGTACAAGGGTGTGGGGTATTGTTAGACGGCAATGATTTTCACAATTGTGCTAGCACCCTCGGGGAGGTCTGTGCACTTTATGACATTCTGAGAACAAATAATGATATTCTCACATTACACTTTTGCACACAATCACTCATGGCTCCACCACCTTATGGCCAATTGCTTAACCTCGTGTGTAGTCATGAGTAATGGGCAAGGAAGTCACCCCCTTGATCTCGTACCTCTGGGTATATCAAAAGGATCACGTACCTTACGTATATAGATCCTATCAAGGAAACCTTGTCGGTCCTATTGCATCCACCACATGCTTGCATCATGTAAGAAATAGATAGAGAGTGCTAGGAATGCCACAAGTTGATCTGTAGAATTTGTTTGCAACCTTGGAAAAGAATTTTCCTATGATACATTCTAGTCGTGAAGAAATGCTCTCCTAAATGGGTTTCAGATAAAAGGTGTCCTTCCTCCTTAGAAATAAAATATGGATGATTTTGCATATGCGATCCGGGTTGATTTCTGTCAATGTCCCATGAAATGCCAAATTATCTAAAAGACCCGAGGAAACTAGGAGGAAGGTCACCTAGTGGGCTAAGATTAAGGAAAGCATGACTTCATTGACCAAGAATGTATTAATAAGAATATTCTAGTCAAGCCGCCATTTTTATAAAATTTTCGCTTATGATATTGAATAGACTAGGGGTAGGGATCCCTACCCACTCCTTATCATTAAGTGGACTAACTTTGGGTGGATCATTAGTTGGCAATTGAGTGGATGAATGAGTAAAGGGTTTGGAATATAAGAAACCTAAAATAAACCACTTTTGGTTCAGGCACAGTTCCAAACCTCAAGTATTCTCTGCATTCCATTTGGACACATCAGGGTAACCGATTGTCTCGATTAAGTCTAGTATCACCTCCATCATCTCTTCGAGATTGTCTACCATTAAGTGATTACAACCCAATTCATATGGATCCACATGACTCTGAATCACCCAAGCAAGTATGGGTCCACCCCGTAGAGACATTATAAATAGAAATGACTGATGTCAAGAGAGGAATAGCCCAAATACTGCATGCACTCCAAAACCCTCCTAGGGCTGAACCAGCACAAGCTAATGGAGAGTTGGATGAGAACGGAGCTGCGGGCCACTGCGGGAATTCTTCCTAAGTTGACTCAAGAGAACTGGAACAAGTCAGGCCAATCGGTCAGAGAGGAGTTTCACCTACCCATCCAAATGGTCAACAGGGGGGTCTATTCTAGGGTCCCTCCTCCCAGGGTAGTAATTGAAGATGAAGAAGAAGAGTTTGTGGCGCACATCCGAATGGAACCTCTAGAGATGGAGAGAGAAAGAAAAATCAGAGTGTAATTAGAGAAATTGGAAAATATGCTCCAAACGGGAAAGAGTTTAGAAAGCCAAACAATGGGTTCTAATGAAATGAGTTTCTTTTTTGGGGCAAGGATTCCCGAGAAGTTCAAATGGTAGCCTAGGTTTGAACTTGAGACCTCCTAATAAGCAAAGGATTTTACACACTATAACTCGCTAACTATGCTAGGTAGTTGTTGTTATGAATCTTCAATCACTTAAGGCTGTGGTCTATCGATCTTTGTTGGTATTTGAAATATTCTTTATACCCCTGGGACAATTACAGATAGGCTGGTTCTGCATCTTGGTTCAGTTTTGATCCATTATTCTTTTTATGGCCCGAAAAGAATAATCATTTGTATGGCTGACCAAATGAATGTGTACTTTTAATTGAATAGATCCATCTTTCTCAGAATTTCATCCTCTTTTCAACCATGAAAAGAAATAGGACCTCATGTAAAATAAATTGGAGATATAGCATCTGATAGTCCTTAAGGCATTGAAAATATAAAATCTACAAAAAGAGAGTAAAACCCAAAGTAGCTCCATTCTAAATATGTAAAATCTATGTTTTACTACTCTAAATTTCACACATAAATGTGTTCATCAGCTAGCAAAGAGCCCATGGAATATTCTTCCATTGATAAGTACAACATAAGTGGTTTTCCTTCCACCGGTGCTATCAATACTGGTGGGTTCATGAGGTATCCTTTGATCTTGTCAAAATCTTGTTGCCATTGGTCATTCCATTCCATGGGCTGATCCTTCTTCAGCAATTTGAAAATTGGTTCACAGATCATAGTCAGCTGTGCTTTGAACCTGCTAATATACTGGATGTGACCCAAAAATCCTCATATTTGCTTCTCAGTCTGAGGTGTGGGCATCTCCTGAATTGCCTTGATCTTGATAGGGTCAACTTTAATGCCTTTTTCACTCACCAAGAATCCTAACAATTTTCCTACTGTTGCCCCAAATTCACACTTCTGAGGGTTCAAATTCAGCTGATACTTTTTTATCCTTTCAAAGAATCGCCTTAGTACTGGAATATGCCCCTGCCGATCTTTCGACTTTACTATCATGTCACCCACATAGACTTCCACATCTTTATTCATCATGTTATATAATATGGCTATAGCTGCTCTCAGATAAGTTGGCCCGACAGTCTTTAGCCCAAAAGGCATCACCTTGTAACAATAGGTTCCCCATGGACTGGTGAAGGTAATTTTCTCACGATCTTCTAGGTGCATAATCATTTGGTTGTATCCCAAGAATCCATCCATAAATGATAACAATGCATGCCCTACCATGTTAACCAATACATCATGTGAGGTAATGTGAAGTCATCCTTAGGGCTTACCTTGTTAAGATCTTGGAAGTCTACGCACATTCGTACCGTGCCATCCTTCTTTGGCACCGGTATAATGTTGGCCAACCACTGGGGGTACTTCACCACTTGTAGAAGAAACTCTACATTCCACTGCTTCACAACTTCTTCTCTGATCGACTCACCCCATTTTGGCTGCATCCTTCGAAGCTTCTGCTTTACCGATTTTGCCCCAGGGAGGTCGGAAATCGATGTTGCATGATATCAGGGTCTATATTAGGCATATCCTCATAAGACCGAGCAAAGGTTTCAGCAAACTCCTTTAAAATACTAATCATCTATTCTGCTTCTTCATTGTCTAGGGTGGTACCAATTTTTACCTCTCAAAGGCATTAGTTGGTTCCTAGATTAATAACCCGAGTATCCTCATGGATGGGTTGGGCTTTCTTTGTTTTGTATTATTTTATTTACTCTTGATATTTATTAATATCATCATAAAAAAAGGAGGCAAGTCATACTTGGAATCAGAAATTTCATTTATGAAAGGAGTAACAGACTAGACATACACGGTTTCTGGACTCTCCTCAAGAGGGGAGGCCTACACGAAATCATAAACAGAAGACTCAACAACTGACTCAACTACAAACTCGATGGCTGGTTTGATGCTTTCATTAGTGGTATCCAGTTTGATTGACTCAATAGCATGAGTAAACTTGAAATTCTCCCTAATGTTAGTCCAATTTAGGAGTGGTTCGATGGCTCAATGGATGAGGAGGTGTGGCAATGGGCCTCCTCCTAAGAAAGTTGCTGCTATTTCTTCAGTTGTGCAATGGTTCTCCTGGATAGGTGCTTGCTAATCTCCTTCCATGTAAATCGTGAGTGTTGACTGAATTGCATTGGTAGGGTCAATCGTCGGGTCATCTTCTCTGATTGCATACATAGAATACCCTCCAGGTTCTCCAGGTGAATAATATCCAGACTCATCATCTTCATTATTGTCCCATGGTCCCTAGTAGTCATCCTAGTCCTGATACTCAACACCAATTTGAGAATTAGAGTCTTCTCCATTATTCTCATCTTCACTCTTGTTTTTGTCATCATCCTCTATGTCACTCCTGTGGATTAGAGAGGTGTGCTTTTTGATTTTTTCTCCTACTGCCAAAGCTATCACTGCTCTGAGGAGGTCATCCGTGACTTCTTTAATGTTTTTCAGGTTGTCCTCCTGAGGTATGGTGGGCTGAATTAGAGAAGTGGGATCACCATCCTAGCATTCTCCTAAAGCATTCACTGATCCTGTTGATGAGGTCATCTTTTAGGAGTCTGGTAGTGCAAGCATATCCTTCCACATGTACCCATCCATCTATCCTTCTTTTG
Source organism: Macadamia integrifolia (assembly GCF_013358625.1). Taxonomy (NCBI): domain Eukaryota; kingdom Viridiplantae; phylum Streptophyta; class Magnoliopsida; order Proteales; family Proteaceae; genus Macadamia; species Macadamia integrifolia. Next base: position 34,095,551 of record NC_056559.1, on the reverse strand, counting down.
AGTTATACACTGAGGCTTGGGAATGGGATTGGTATGAGGGTGATGAGGGGTATGAGGCGGGGTGATTTGAAGGTGATGTGATATGAGAGGTAGGATAAGAAGATCGGGGGTGATAAAATGATGAGGTCCCTTCTCCTTGATGGTGTGGTGAAGGCTGATGATATGATGGAGGTTGGTAATATGGTGAAGGTTGGAGGTATGGTGGGGATTGGTAATGTGGTGAAGGTTGGAGGTATGGTGTGGTGGATTCTTCTGTTGATGAGGAAGGATGAAGGGCGGGTGACTAATCTTCTGATTCTTCTTCTAATGACTTTTTCCTTTTGGGAGTCCTCATGACTTTGTCCCTTTGACTCGTGACTTTCCTGTAAGCACGGGCATTAATATGATTCTTCCGAGCTCGGGATATAATGAGTTGAGTGGGATCACTCTCTATTGCTTCCTCATTTAGATTGTTTACATGGTTAGGGAGAGGATTGGTGTTGACATTGGGAGGTTGCTTGACCATGACTTCAATAGTTTGTTGTCTACATAGTCTTGGGTCACATGTAGAAGGCCTATGCATCTTTCAGTGTTGTGCCCCTTTCGAGTGTGGTAAGCACAATATTCATGATCTCTATACCAAGCTAGAGGAGGGTTGCTGATTACTTTTGGAGCCACTATCCCTAGCAATCCTTGTTTCTTTAGCTTCTCATACACTGCTATCATAGGCATTCCCAAATCAAAAAATTATCTTCTTGGACGAGGGGCCTTCTGGGACGATGCATCTACTTGTATCACAAATGGTTGTGAAGAGGTGATAGGTGAGACTAACTGTTGGACCGTACCTACCACATTAGTTTCAGAACCCGTTCTGCGTCCAACTCTAGTGTTCTTGCCTGCATCTTGAGAGGATCCTTGATACTAGGCCTCTCTCAGAATTTTATTTCCCACATGTGTGCCGGTGGCTATTAGGGCATCAAAACTCTATAGATGTTGGTAGTAGAGGACATCATAATTAGGCTTTGATAAGTTCTCAATCAACATCTCCACTTGCTTTGCTTCTAAAGGCCAATCTGCCATCTTAGTGGCCTTATCCTTAAATCTCATCAAGAAGGCAGTGAATCCTTCACTAGGCTGTTGTCTCAACGTCTCAAGCTCTTGATGTTTCACATCCACTTTGGTGTTGTACGAGTACTACGAGGTGAAGGCCTTCACCACTGTTGTCTAATTCTGGGTTTGGAATGACTCCAATTGTGTGAGCCACCTTAGTGCTAGTGTAGACACCCAATTTTGTCACCCTCCCTTAGCTATAATGAAATGTGGATCTTGGACGTGACTTTTGGCTTCTTATCAATAGAGATGATGATGGAAATATTTTCCTATCTGAAACCCTAGAAACCCCCACACGGGAGAGAAGAGGGTTCAATTTTAACTTTCTATATATGAAGGAATCTGGTCAAGATGAATGTACAGATAAATAGTGCTCAAAAATATGATTCTGACGATATACGGCACGTCAAAATTGGATCGATGAATCTCCCACGATCATCCCCAAAAAATTACATTTTCCCGTACATATGCTCCGCACACTGACAAGCCTGCTGGAAACCTGGAAAAATCCCCTACCTACCCCAAACAACCTAAATTCATTCCCTACCTACCTAGATAACTTGGAGACATTCCCTTACTTGGAACCCTGGAAACCCCCACGTGGGAGAGAAGAGGGTTTAATTTTGACTTTTTACATACGAAGGAATCCGATTAAGATGATTATACGGATGAATAGTGCTCAAAAGTATAATTTCAATTATATATGGTACATCAAAATTAGACTGTCAGATCTCCCGTGATCATCATCGAAAAAATCCATGGTCGCGCTGGCTGCAAGCCAGCCCGCATGCGTGTGTGCTGCCCATGGCTGCAGCACATGGCTGCTGCTTATGGCCACAGCCCATGGCTATAGCACATGGCTACTGCCTATGGCCATAGCACATGGCTGCTACCTATGTGCTGCAACACATGTTTGCTTGCCAGCCCACACCCCCATCAAGAAGGCGGTGAATCCTTCTCAAGGTTGTTGTCTCAATGTCTCAAGCACCTGACGTTTCATATCCACTTCGGTGTTGTATGAGTACTGCTTAGTGAAGACCTTCACCACTGTTGTCCAATTCTGGGTTTGGGATGACTCCAACTATGTGAGCCACCTTAGTGCTGGTGTAGACACCCAATTTTGTCACCCTCCCCTGGCTATGATGAAATTTGGATCTTGGATGTGACTTCCAGCTTCTTATCAATAGAGATGATGATGGAAACATTCCCCTATCTGAAACTTTGGAAACCCCTACGTGGGAGAGAAGAGAGTCCAATTTTGACTTTCTATATACGAAGGAATCTGGTTAAGATGACCGTATAAATGGATAGTGCTTAAAAATATGATTCAAACAATATATGGCATGTCAAAATCGGATTGACGAATCTCCTGCGATCATCCCCAAAAAATTATAGTTTCCCATATGTATGTCGTGCACACTAACAATCCTGCTGGAAACCTGGAAAAATCCCCTACCTATACCAAACACCCTAAAATTCATCCCCTACCTACCTAGATAGCCCAAAAATATTCCCCTACTTGAAACCTTGGAAACCCCCACGTGGTAGAGAAGAGGGTCCAATTTTGACTTTTTATCTACGAGGGAATCCGATCAAGATAATTGTATGGACGAATAGTGCTCGAAAGTACAATTCTGATGATATATGGTATGTAAAAATTAGACTATCAGATCTCCCGTGATCATCACCGAAAAAATCCATGATTATATGCATTGGCCACCATGCCAACCCATACCTGTGTGTGCTGCCCATGGCCTCAGTACATGGCTACTACCCATGGCCACAGCATATGGCTGCTGCCTATGGTCACAGCACATGGCTACTACCTATGGCTACAACACATGGACTGCCGCACATTTTTTCTAGCCATCCCAAGGCCCCATAGGCCTATGCTCTCACCCTCGTAGGTCCATGCCCATGCCCCCTCTACCTTGTAGACCTATGCCCGTGCCCCTCTGCCCATGCCCATGTCCTCGTAGACCCATACCTGCACCTTTGCTGCTCATGGCTATAGTATATGGCTGCTGGCCTATGCTCACCACCTATGCCACGATGCTGTGCCATAGTGCCGCACACCCACACCATCCATGACGTTGCCTGCATTGCCTGCCCTCTTATACTGACCATGCCCCATGCACTTCGGCCCAATCTTGGGCACAACCGTTAATGGCTAGGATTAGTATTCCACTAACCCGGTAAGTGAAGAGATCCCCTCTTCGCCCACTTAAGACCAATAAACCCCTTTTTTACCCATTGGGTAAAAGCCCTCTTCACCCACTTTAGTCCAAAAACCCTCTTTCATCCATTGGATAAAGATGTTCTCTCTTTCCCATTGGCCAGAAAAATCTATAAATACCTCCCTCCTTTGGATTTTACACACCAAACAACCCTATCTCACTCCATTGTAGTGAAGCTCTGCCCTCTCTTCTCCCCTCACCCTCTTGATTTTCTTTTGAGTCTTTGGAGCGATCTTCGTTGAGATCCGAAACCTTGTTTAGATCTTCAAAGTGTTATTCGGGACTTTGAAGATCTTCAATGCAAGTTCTTAGTCCAATCCAGTTTTTGCAAAAAATAGTGTGTTCTTCAATCATCTCATTTGAGTGTTCTTGAGTTTTACCAGAAATAGAAATCCCTCCACCTTGAGGTTCTTCGGGTCTACGAAGAGATCTTTGTCAAGATCCGAAACTATGTTCAGATCTTCAAAGTGTTCTTTGGGGCTTTGGGGATCTTCAATCCATTTTTAGGTCAATCCATTTCTTTCTAAAAATAACAGTTCCTAATGGAAGCCCTGTTCAAGTGCCCCTGGAATCTTTTTAGAAATATCCATTCTCAGTGGAAGCTCTACCGAAGTGCCACCTCAGCCTAGCCCTCCCTTAGCCTATCCCCAGCGGAAGCTCTGTCGGAGTGCCACCTTAGCCTAGCTCTCCCTAGCCTATTCCCAGTGGAATTTCTACCAAAGTGTCACCTTGTCCTACCCCTCCCTAGACTATTCCCAGTGGAAGCTCTATCAAAGTGCCACCTCATCCTGAACTTGAAAATAGCCTTCCCTAGCCGAAGCTCTGTCCGAATCCAAATCTGAAAGTAACCGTTCCTAGCCTGAACCCTATCCGAATACCATCACAGTCAGCATGTCTCAAGAAAGGAAGTTGGAGGTCAAGACCATCTTCCCTTGAGCCAGGAGAACACGAAAGACAGTCCTAGCCGGTACCAATCAGGGGCCCACCCCTCTTGACCCAAAACAGGGGTTAAGTTCAGGTATAGTTTCTCAACCAAATTGTCATCAATTAGACTTTATATAGACCTTGTTTTAGTGTACATAGTAGTTTAAATTCCGTCAATATTTATGTGTGTGATAACTTAGCCATACATGTGGAATGGTAATAATTTTAGAAATGTTCATTCTTAAGCATCTAATAGGAAGATCGGTTGAACCGGGCAGATTGGGTGCCTAACACCTTCCCAACTCTATAACCTAACACTTACCCTAAATCTCTAAACCAAACCAATTATCAAGCCCTTTTTATAGAATTGGACCCACCCCCTGGTCCTAGGCTCATAATCCTAAGTGGTGACTCCAAACCCTTTTGTATGATCCTAATCCCCGTATTGGACCATCATTAAATCCCCCATCTAGAATGATGAACTTTATACTCTTGTGAAATAGGTCTCCACGTATCTTTGAGTGGCGATATAGTGGTGTGGGGCCCACAAGAAAATTACATATGACACACCCTCCTCACTAAAAAGAGAAAGAGAGGAGAGAGGTCGGAATCGATGCAAGCCCTTTTTACCCCCCAAAAGGGGAAGAGAGAGCCGTCTCATCATCTCCGTCCACTGCCCTCACAGTGGTGACTCTGCTGTGGATAAATGTCAAGCTTTCGATACTAGATGCTACCTTTAAATACAAGAACATTTTTCACCATATTTGTTTGAAAACATGTTTGACTAACCCTATGTTTATAATTGTATTCGCTAACCGCATTATGCATTGTGCTCGAAGTGAAATCATTTGGCGAGGGACTCACTATCATGCATGCACCCTCGGGGAGTTCAACGCATGTCATAGAGAGCACTCTGAGAGTAAATGATACCCGCTTCCTATACAACGGTGTGGGGTATTATCAAATGGCGTGGATGTTCATAATTGTGCTAGTATCCTCGGGGAGGTCCATACACTTTATGACATTCTGAGACTGGATAATGGTATTCCTGCATTACACTTTTACACACAATCACTCATGGTTCCACCACCCCATGGCCAGTTGCTTAACCTTGTGTGTAGTCACGAGTAATAGATAAGGAAGTCATCCCCTTGATATGGGGAAAGGGTCTGAAAACTAATGTGGTGAGTGCAGTTCAGTAGTCAGGCCCACCAGCCACTTCTTCACAACTATTCATAATACAAGCAAATACACCCTCCCAGAAAGTCTCTCATCCAAGAAGGTAGTTTTCTGATCTGGGAATGCCCATGACGACAGCATATGAGAAGTTAAAGAAATAGGGATTGCTAGGGATAGTGGCCCCGAGAGTGATTAGCAACCTTCCCCCAGCTTGGTATAGGGATCATGAACATTATGCTTACCATACTCAGAAGGGGCACAATACTAAAAGATGTTTGGGTTTACAGTAGGCAATTCAGGACTTGGTAGACAATAGGACCATTGAAGTCAAGGTCAAGCACTCTCCCAATGTCAACACCAATCCACTCCCTGATCATGTAAACAATCTAGATGAAGAAGCCACAGAGAATGACCTGACTCAACTCATTGTACGTAAAGCTTAGAAGAATCATATGAATGCCCACGCTTACAGGAAACTCATGAGTCAAAGGGCTAGAGTCATAAAGACTCCCAGAAGAAGAGAATCATCAGAAGAATAATCAGAAGATCAAACTCCCACCATTCATCCTTCCTCATCAATAGAAGAATCCATCGTACCATATTACCAACCTACACCATACCTTCCACCTTCATCATATTATTAGCTTCCGCCATATAATCAACCTTCCCCTCACCATAAAAGCGAAGGAATTTCCTTATCATATCACCCCCAATCTTTATATCCTACCTCTCACATTACATCATTTTCATACCATCCTACTTCTTATCCCTCATCACCCTCATACCAATCCCATTCTCAAGGTTCGATATATAACCTAAAAGAAGGATGGATGGATGGGTACAATTGGAAGGATATGCTTGCACTACCAGATTTCCCAAAGAAGACCTCATCAATAAGATCAGTGAATGCTTTAGGAGAAGACTAGGAGGGTGATCCCACTTCTCTAATTCTACCCACTATACCTTCAGAGGACAATCCAGAGGTGATTGAAGAAATTATAGATGATCTTCTCAGAGTAGTAACTGCATTGGCCATAGGGGAGTAGATCAAAGAATACACCTCCCTAATCCATATAGGGAGTGACAAAGAAGATGATGAATTAGGACTGGTCCAACTTTGAGCCAGTGATGTCAAGACCAACCTTATGGAAATCTTTCAGTCCATATGCTCTGAATACTATGAGTGCTTGGATGTGGAAGAATTTGATGGTCGAGAGGAATTTGATGAAGAACCAAGTGAGGGGAAAATTAGTGAAGAAGAGGATGATGACGATGACGATGACGATGAGGATGAGGAATGATCGAGATGACTCTGATTCTCAAGATGATGATGAGTATCAAGACTGGGATGACTACTAAGGACCTTGGTACAATGACAATGATGATGAGTCAGAATATTACTCATCAGAACATCTGACATATTTCTCAGTCTATGCTATTGGCGGTGGTGATGATTTAATAGCTTATCCGACAGGGGGCATTTATCCCTCCCTCTACATGGGAGGAGATGATTCTACATCAAAATCAAGAAGTAATGAAGGATCTAAAGAGCTGATGCAAGTTTATCTGGATGAACCAGAATCTACATTAGAGATGGAGGAAAAGCTATGAGAAGTGTACTCAAACATGTTGAGAATGCAGGAAAGGGTGGAATAAATTGATAACATGTTGGGTGAAGTAACTATCAGTGGTTGTTACTACCATGAGCAATTAAATGATCTAGAGGATATAGGGCCAGTTGACACTTTCATAGAGACAGTAGATGCTGCATTCCAACAGCTTTCCAATGTAGTCGAGAAGTTGTGAGCCAAGGTTGTGGATATTTGTGGAGGACTTCGACTCCTGTAAACACCCAATTTTGTCACCCTCCTCCGGCTATGATGAAATATGGATCTTGGATGTGACTTCTAGCTTCCAAGGAATAGAGATGCTGATGGAAACATTTCCCTTCCCAAAATCCTAGAAATCCCCATGGGGGAGAGAGGAAGGTCTAATTTTAACTTTTTATATATGAAAGAATTTGGTCAAGATGATCATGATCATACAGATGGATAGTGCTTGGAAACATGATTTTGAAAATAGATGACACGTCAAAGTTGGACCGATGGATCTCCCATAATCATCTCTAGAAAAATCTAATTTCCCGCACGTGTGTCACAGTATGGACAGTCCCACTAGAAACCTGAAAAAATCCCCCACTTAGCCTAAGCACTCTAAAATTCATCACCTACCTACCCAAATAACCCAGAAATGCTCCCGGGCCTGAAACCCTAGAAACCCTCATGTGGGAGAGAAGGGGGTCTAATTTTTGCTTTTTTTATACGAAGAAAACCGATCAAGATGACCATACAGATGGATAGTGCTCGAAAATACAATTCTGATGATATATGATACGCCAAAATCAGACCGACGGATCTCCTGTAATCATTACCAAAAAAACTAGTAAATCGTACACGTGCTTGCTACCTTTGGCTGCGGTGCATGCTCGCTGCCCATGGGCACAACCCATGGCTACTGCCCTTGGCAGTGGGACATGGTTGCTACCCATGGGCAGTCGTGCATGGTTGCTACCCATGGGCTATAGCACATGCCAAGCCCCCTGCCGCACACAACCCACCTGCCCACCTACCCATGGCCTATTGGCCTATACCCTCGCGAGCATAGACCAATGCCCCTGTGAGCACTAGCCTGTACCCCTGTAGGCATAGGCCTGTAGCCCTGCTATTGCCCATGGCCTGCTGGCCTATGCCCCCACAGGCATAGGCCTATGGCCCTGCTGCTGCACCCCGCTGTCCTACTGCTACACCCCACTACCCTGTTGCTGCATACCACCTGCTATTGCCCATGGCCTGTTGGCCTAAGCCGCCACGGGCATAGGCCCGCGGCCCTACTACTGCACCCCACTGCCTTGTTGCTGCACACCCCCTGCTATTGCGCACCCCCTATCCTATTGTATGTTGGCTAGTAGGCTAGCCCGCACACCTGCATGCGTAGGCAACATATGTACATACCTATTACCTATACATGCACTCGCCCGCTACCCAAGCCCGCAACCCCTCGGCCATTACCCACACAACATCTGTCTTGCACCTGTGGCATCACCCACATTACCTACCTAAAACTAACCATACCACAGTCAGGATTCATATTCTCCTGACCTAGTTGGTGAAGAAATCCCCTCTTCACCCACTCAAAGCATAAACCCCTCCTTTTGCTAGTATTTCTCTCTCCTTCACCTTCCCTCTTTACCCAGTGGACAAAAGCCCTCCCCACCCATTTTTGCCTCTAACTTCCCTCTTTAGCCAGTATGTAAAAGCCCTATCCCCCACCTTAAGAAAAAACTCACCCATTTGTCCGATGGATAAAGAGGTGCCCCTTCTCTTACTGGTTGGAAAAAACTATAAATACCCCTTCCTTTGATTTCAACACACCAGAATCCCCCTTCACTCTTTCATAGTGAAATTTTCCTCCCCTCCCCCTCTTGGTTTTCTTCTGATCCATGAAGTGATCTTCGTAAAGATCCAAAAACTCATTCGGATCTTCAAAGTGTTCTTCGGGATCTTGAAGATATTCAATCTAAATTCTTAGTTAGATCCAGTTTTAGCCAAAAGCAATAAGTTCTTGAGCCACCTCCCTTGAGTGTTCTTGAACGTTCCTGAGATAGAAAGCCCCCTCGTTTTGAGGTTCTTTAGGTCTATAAAGAGATGTTTGTTAAGATCTGAAATTCTGTTCAAATCTTTAAAGTGTTCTTTGGGACTTTGGAGTTCTTCAATCCATTTTTAGGCTAGGCCATTTCTTTTTAGAAATAGTCGTTCCTAGCCGAACCCTTGTCCGAGTGTCCCTAGAATCTTTTTAGAAATAGTCATTCCCAGCGAAATCTCTGCCAAATTGCCACCTCAGCCTAGCCCTCCCTTACCCTATCCTTAGCGAAAGCCCTGCCAGAGTGCCACCTCATCCTAAATCTGAAAATAGCTTTCCCTAGCCAAAGCTCTGTCGAAGTGCCACCTCACCCAAGCTAAAAAATAACCTTCCTTAGTCGAAGCTCTGTCCGAATCTAAATCCAGAATTAGCCTTCCCTAGCTGAAGCTCTATTCGAATCCCAATCTAGAAATAGCCTTCCCTAGCCCAAGCTCTGCCTGAATCTATATCTGAAAATAGCCTTCCCTAGTCAAAGCTCTATTCAAATCCCAATCCAAAAGTAACCATTCCAAGCTAAAACACTTTTCAAATACCATCACAATCAACATCTCTTAAGAAAGGAAGTTGAAGGTCAAGACTATCTTCCCCTGAGCTAGGATAATTCGAAAGATAGTCCGAGCCGGTACTAATCAGGGGCCAACCCCTCTTGACTTGAAATAGGGGTTAAGTTTAAGTATAATTTCTCAACCAACTTGTCATAATGTAGACTTTATATAGACCTTGTTCTAGTATATATAGTAATTTGAATTCAATTAATGCATATATGTGTGATAACTTAGCCATACATGTGGGATAGCAATAATTATGGAAAATGTTCATTCTCAAGCATCTAGCAAGAAGACTAGTTGAACTGGGCAGATTGGGTGCCTAACACCTTCCCAACTCTGTAACCTAACAATTACCCTAAATCTCTAGACCAGACCAAATTTTGGGCCCTTTTCTCAAGAATTGGGCCCACCTTTGGGTCCTAGGTCTATAACCCTAGGTGGAGACTCCAAATCCCATTTGTATGATCCCGATCCCCCAATTGGACCATCATCAAATCCCCTTCTCAAATGAAGAATTTTACACTCTTTCGAAATAGGCCTCCACATATCTCTAAGCGATAAAACAATGATGCGAGGCCCATAAGCAAAGCACACACGATATGAACCCTTCCCCTCATATAAAAGAGCAGGAGAGAGGAGAGAGGTTGGGATGCAAGTCCTTTCCCCCCCAAGGAAGGGAGACAATATCTCAGTCCATCTTCGGTGGCTACCCTCATAGTGGTAACTCCACTGGGGATAAATGTCAAGCTTCTGGTGCTAGATGCTACCTTTGAATACAAGAACATTTTTTGCCACATTTGTTTGAAAACGTGTTTGGCTGACCCCATGTTTGTAATTGTATTCACTAACTACATCGTGCTTCGTGCTCAAAGTGAAATCATTTGGCGAGGGACTCCCTTTCATGCCCGTAACCTTAGGGAGGTCAGTGTATGTCATAGAGAGTACTCTGAGAGCAAATAATACCTGCTTCCTATACAAGAATGAAAGGTATCGTCAAATGGTGAGGATGTTGTATTTGTACCAGCACCCTCAGGGAGCTCTGTGCACTTTGTGGCATTCTAAGATCGAATGATGGTTACCTTGCATTACACTTTTACATACAATCACTCACGGTTCCACCACCCTGTGGCCAATTGCTTAACCTCGTGTGTATTCATAAGTAATGGGCAAGGAAGTCACCCCTTGAAATCGTCCCTACGGGTATATCAAAAGGATCACGTACCTTGCATATATAGATCTTGTCAGGGAAGTCTCGTCGGTCCTATTGCATCCACTGTATGCTTGCATCATGTAGAAAATAGATGAAGAAGCTAGGAGCACTATAAGCTAATTGTAGGACTTGTTTGCGGTCTTGAAAAGGAATGTTCCTATATTATATTCCTGGCATAAAGAATTGCTTTTTAAACTGGGTTTTGGATAAAAGGTGTCCCTCCTCCTTAAGAAGAATGTCCAGATAGTGACTCAAGGGCAATCCCATCATAGTCACGTCAACTCCCGAGAAGTCCCAAGAAAACTCAGGAGGAAGGACAACTAGTGGGAAAAGAGCAAGGAAAGCATGACTTTGTTACATGGAATGTCTTATGGGAATATTCTCAACAAGCCATTTCTATGAAATTCCTACTTATGACATTAGGTGGACCAGGGGCATTAAATTCTATCCACCTCTTATCATTAAGCGGACTAATATTGGATGAATCAATGGTTGTTAATTTAGTGAATGTGTGAATAAAGGGTTGGGAATTCAATAATCCTAAAACGAACCACTTTTGGTTCAAGCACAATTCCACACCTCAAGTATTCTCCGTGGTCCCTTTGGATGCATCAGGGTAATCGATTGACTAGCCTAAGTCCAGAATCACCTCCATCATCTCTTCGAGATTGTCTACTACAAAGTGATTACAACCCAGTATGCATGGATTCACACAACCTGGGTTTGTCCCGTGGAGACCTTGCAGATAGAAATGGCTGAAGTCAAGAGAGGGATAGCTCAAATATTGCATACACTTTAGAACCCTCCCAGAGCTGATCCCAGGAATGAGCTGGCACTGGCTATAGGAGATGTGGAATAGAGCTACAAGTCATCATGGGAATTCTTCCCAAGTTGAATCAGGAGAACCAGAGCATGTCCAACCAACTGGTTAGAGAGGATCTTCACCTACCCGTCTGAATGGTCAACGAGGGGCCTATTCCGGGGTCCCTCCTCCTAGGGTAGTGATTGAAGATGAGGAAGAGGAATTTGTAGCACACATCCGCTTTAAGCCTCTGGAGATGGAGAAAGAAAAGAAACTCAAAGACCAGTTAAAGAAGTTGGAGAACATGATTCAAGTGGGAAAAGGCTCAAAAGGCCAAGCTGTGGATTCTGAGGAAATGAGTTTCTTCGCTGGAGCAAGAATTCCGAAAAAATTCTAGTGGCAGACTGATAGGTTTGATGGGTCAGGAGACCCCAAGGCTCATCTCAAAGTCTTTCTTAGTATCGCCAAATCGTGACAACTTGTAGATAACCAGATGGGACAAGCCTTCATGTTAACCCTATCAGGACCAATAGTGAGGTGGCTTACACAGTTGGAGTCATCAAAAACTTAGAACTGGGCAACGGTACTCCTACAATACTGAGGTGGATATGAAATGTTAGGAGCCTAATACATTGAGGCAGCAGCCTAAAGAAGGATTCCCCGCCATCTTGATGAGATTCAGAGACAAGGCCGCCAGGATGGCAGATAGGCCTTAGAAGCAGAGAAGGTAAAGATGTTGATAGAAAACTTGTCAAAACCCTATTATGATGTTCTTTACTATTAGCATTTGCAAACTTTTGATACCTTAATAGCCATCAGAACACATGTGGAGAACATAATTTTGAGAGGCCCAGTATCAAGGATCCTCCCAAGATGCAAGCAAGAACACTCGAGTGGGACGGGGAAAGGGTTCGAAAACTAATATGGTGAGTGCAGTTGAGCACTCAGTCACACCAGCCACTTTTTCACAGCCCTTCATAATATAAGCAAATGCACCTAGCCAAAAGGCCCCTCGCCTAAGAAGGCAATTTTCTGATTTGGGAATGCCCATAACGGCCACATATGAGAAGTTAAAGAAGCAAAGGTTGCTAGGGACAGTGGCTCCAAGAGTGATTAGCAAACCTCCTTCAGCTTGGTATAGGGATCACGAATATTATTCTTACCACACCCAAAAGGGGCACAACATTGAAAGATGTTTGGGTTTACAATATACAATTCAAGACTTGGTAGGCAATAGGACCATTGAAGTTAAGATCAAGCAATCTCCCAATGTCAACACCAATCCACTCCCTAATCATGTGAACAATTTGGAGGAAGAAGACACAGAGAGTGACCCTACTTAACTTATTGTACCTAGAGCTTGAAAGAATCGTATGAATGCCCGTGCTTATAGGAGAGTCATGAGTCAAAGGGCTAGAGTCATAGGGACCCCCAGAAGAAGAGAATCATCAGAGGAAGAGTCAGAAGATCGAATGCCCCCCGTTCATCCTCCCTCATCAGAAGAATCCACCGCACCATATTATCAACCTCCACCATATTATCAACCCCCACCATATTATCAACCCTCCACCATATTATCAACCTCTACAAGATCATCAGCTTTCCCCCACCATCAAAGTGAAGGAACCTCCTCATCCTAACACCCCTAATCTTCATATCCTACTTCCCACATTACATCATCTTCATACCATCCCACTTCTTATCCCTCATCTCCCTCATACCAATCCCATTCTCAAGGTTCGGTGTGTAACCCAGGGGAAGGATAGACGGATGGGTACAAATAGAAGGATATGCTACCAGATTCCCTGAAGATGACCTCATCAATAGGATCGGAGAATGCTCTAGGAGAAGAACAGGAAAGTGATCCTACTTCTTTAATTCAGCCTGCTATAACTTCAAAAGATAATCCAAAGTAATTGAAGAGATTACAGCTGATCTTCTGAGAGCGGTAACCATATTGGCCAAAGGGGAGCAGATCAAAGAATACACTTCCTTAATCCGTAGAGGAAGTGACACTGAGGATGATGAGTTGGGACTAGTCCAACTTTGAGCTAGTAATGATAGGACCAACCCTATAGAGATTTTTTGGTCTGTACGCTTTGAATACTATGAGCGTTTTGATGTTGAATAATTTGTTGGTCCTAAGGAATATGAGGAAGAATTACGTGGGAGTGAAATCAGTGAAGAAGAGGATGATGATAGCGACGATGAGGATGAGGATGAGAATGATGGAGACAACTCCAAGCTCAAGAAGATGATAAGTATCCAGATTGGGATGACTACCTAGGGCCTGGATACATTAATTATGATGATGAGTCAGATTATTACTCACTAGAACATCCGACATGTTTTTCAGTCTATGCTATTAGTGGTGATGATCTAATAGCTGACCCAACAAGTGGTATTTACCCTTCCCTCTACATGGGAGGAGATGATTCTATGTCAAATTTAGGAAGTGATGAAGGATCTAGAGAACCGATGCAAGTTTATCTGGATGAACCCGAATCCGCATTAGAGATGGAGGAAAAGCTGTGTGAAGTGTACTCCAACACATTGAGAATGCAGGAAAGGGTGGAAGAAATTGATAACATGTTGGGTGAAGTAATTGTCAGTGATCATTACTACCATGACCAGTTGGATGATCTGGAGGAAATAGAGACAGATGACACTTTCGTAGAGGCGATAGTGTTGCATTCCAATAGCTTTCCAATGCAGTCAAGAGGCTACGAGCCAGGGCTGTGGATATTTGTGGAGGTCCTTGACTTCCCACCCCAAGTAGGGAAGGAGAATCAGAAGAAGAAAAGGATTCTATGGTTGCGATAATCACCCTAATCGATAGTGATGATGAAGATAGTTATTCCATGGAGATTATTGTGAAAAAACCAATCAATGTGTTGGAAACTAAAAGTGGAAAAGACTATAAAGGCAAGGCTCTAGCAGTAAAACAACCAAGGGCTAATGAGGCTGAAACTAGCAGCGTGAAGAAAGAGCCAGCGAACCCAGTCTTGGCTCAATTGAAGAAGTCCCAGGTAAATATTTCCATTTGGGGATTATTGATAGCATCCCCTTCGCATTGTGAACCAGTCTTGAAGTCTCTCGCTAATGTGCAAGTGCCTATCAAGATAAATCAAAAACACCTCGCACATATAGTAGGAGCAACATATGCGGTGCAGTCCCTAATGTTCTCAGATTTTGAGCTTTCCAAGGAAACCAAACATAATTGAGCTCTCTACATTACAGTTGAATGCCTTGACAAAGTAGTTCCCGAGGTTCATGTTGACAACGAGTCCACTTACAAAGAGTATCGGCATCAATTTGGAAGAAATGAGGCCAGCCACCCAACCATAAGGGCATATGATAATACTAAGAGGAAGATCCTTGGCATCATTACCCTTGCTGTAAATATTAGCTCGGTAAAGTTTGATGTTGATTTCTAGGTCATTGATATACTGGCAGCTTTTAACATGCTATTGGGAAGGCCTTGGTTGCATCCCGCAAAGGCAGTATCCTCTAGTCTTCACCAAAAAATGAAGTTCATTCATGAGGGAAAGGTGGTCTTAGTGGTCAGAGATCTTGAACTGGTTAAGCCTTTGGCCAACATTGAAAATGGGGAAGAACAAGACCAAGAGGTGCAACTGTGTGGTTTTGAATTAGACACCACTTGCACAACCATTGCCAAAGAAGTCCCAAAGGAGAAAATCCTAGCTAACTATAAAGCCATCTGGAGTCCACCGATAATTCAGATGATGAAGAACATACAGTATTTTCTCGACATGGAACTGGGGAAATATCATCAAGGAGTTCCAAAGCAGCCTAGTTTGGCAGTAAACAAAGGAAAGAATGGTCTTGGGTACACTCCTCCGACCACCAAAGGACAGAAAGTGCTGAGGATGACTAGGAAGATCTCTGTCTCTTACTACCCTACTCTCAATGGGTATTTTGTAAAAGAAGGAGAGGATTTTCCCTTTTATGGAAATATGGAGCCATGGTTTGATGAAACCACAGCAAAGATACAACTAGGGCTTGAAGTGTTCTTCCAAGACGAGTTCGACTGGGTGACTCATGAAGTTGAACAACAGAAAATGCTAGTCAAGGAAAGTGACCAAGATAGCTACATTATTGGGATAGCAAAAGTTATAATGATTAAAGATGGGTTCACCTCTGGTAACCCCACAACAATAATCCAATCTAAAGAATTGCTAAGTCCTCGAGTCCTCGAGTCCTCCTGAAAAGAGAGTGGGAAAAGAAGATAAGACTCACTTGGAGTCTGCCACTTTCCCTTGATGTGAAAGGCTTCATTTTCTTCCTCCTACAAGAGCCAAGAGCCCGAGATTTGCATGAGCTCAAACCCTATCCTTTTGGAGGAAGAAACATGTATGCAAAATAGAGGAGAGCATAGAGGATGATGGTTTGTATGTACTGTGCCCGAACCAATTGCAACAATAGGCTCGTGAAGGTGGTAAAAGATGTGACCAGGCATCATGAAGGCATCCATCAACAGACTCAAAAAGATAGACTTCATAGAGAGAGGATTGAGCAGGCTCCATCAATCTTCACTGCTTAGAAAATTCAGCTTCCGAGAGCATAAGGACTGACCAACTGGTATTCGTGAAGAAGTAGGCACCCATCCAGGAGAACTGTTGTGCCACTGAAGAAGTAGCAGTAACTTTCTCAGAAGGAGAAGAAGGCCCTTTGCCACAACTCCTCATCTATCAAGCCACTGGACCACTCCTAAACTGGACAAGCATTAGAGAAAACTTCAAGTTTACTCATGCTTTTGAGTCAACCAGCCTAAATACCCCTGGTGAAAGCATCAAGCCAATTATCGAGTCTATAGTCAAATCTATTCTTTATGATTTCGTGTCAGTCTCCCCTCTTGAGGAGAGTCTAGAGTCCTTATATGTCGAGTTTGTTACTCCTTTTATGAATAAAATTTCTGATTCCGAGTATGACTTGCCTCCTTTTTTCGATGAAGATCTTGATAAATATCAAGAATTAATAAAACAATGCAAACCAAAGAAAGCCCAACCCATTCGTGAGGATACTCGAGTTATTAATCTAGGAACCGACCAATGCCTTCAAGAGGTAAAAATTGGCACTACCCTTGATGACAAAGAAGCAAAGTGGATGATTAATCTTTTAAAGGAATTCGTCGAGGTCTTTATTTGGTCTTACGAGGATATGCTTGGTATCGACCCCAACATCGTGCAGCATCGATTGTCGACTTACCCTAGGGCAAAGCCGATAAAATAGAAGCTCTGAAGAATGCGACCAGAGTGGAGTGAAAAGATTAGAGAAGAATTTTTGAAGCAATGGAATGTAGGGTTCCTACAGGTGGTGAAGTACCCCCATTGGTTGGCCAATATTGTACCAGTACCAAAGAAAGATGAGAAGGTACGGATGTGCGTGGACTTCTGAGATCTTAACAAAGTGAGCCCTAAAGATGACTTTCCATCACCCCACATTGACGTATTGGTAGATAATATGGTGGGGCATGGTTTGCTATCATTCATGGATGGATTCTTAGGATACAACCAAATAAACATGCACCCAGTGGATCGTGAGAAAATAGCCTTCACCACCCCGTGGGGAACCTATTGTTACAAGGTAATGCCTTTTGGACTGAAAAATGTCGGAGCAACTTATCAAAGAGTAGCCATAGCCATGTTACTTGACATGATGAACAAAGATGTGGAAGTCTATGTGAATGACATAATAGTAAAGTCAAAAGATCGGTAAGGGAATATTTCCACACTAAGGCAATTCTTTGAAAGAATCAAGAAGTATCAACTGAAGTTGAACCCTTAAAAGTGTGTGTTCAAGACAACGACAGGAAAGTTGTTAAGCTTCTTGGTGAGTGAAAGAGGCATTGAAGTCGACCCTATCAAGATCAAGGCAATTCAGGAAATGCCCACGTCTCAAACTAAGAAGCAAATATGAGGATTTTTGGGTCACATCCAATATATTAGCAGATTCATAGCTCAGTTGACTACAATCTATGAACCAATTTTTAAGCTGTTAAAGAAGGATCAGCCAACAGAATGGAATGACCAATGCCAAAGATTTTGATAAGAACAAGGGATACCTCATGAACCCACCAGTATTGACACCACTGGTGGAAGGAGAACCACTTCTCTCATACTTATCCATGGAAGACTATTCTATGGGCTCATTACTAGCGTAGAAGGAGACGAAAGAAGGGGGCAGAGCATGCCATATATTACCTCAGCAAGAAGTTTCTAGAATATGAGACCCGATACACATCTTTAGAAAGAACTTGTGCTACATTGATTTAGGAAACTAAAAGGTTGTGACACTACATGGTTTCCTATCCGGTGCACTTGATATCAAAGATGGATCCCATCAAATATCTCTTCGAGAAACTAGCCTTAATAGGAAGGATGGCCCATTGGTTACTTTTGCTATCAGATTTTGACATCAACTATGTTTCTCATAAATCTATCAAGGGCCAGGCCATAGCTAATCATTTGGCTGCTCACCCCACAGAAGATGGAAGAGCCTTGGATGATGCCTTTCCCGATAAAGGAATCGTAGCGATAGAGGAAGAAGATATAGTTAATGAATGGCAGTTATTCTTTGATGTCGCCAATCAAAAGGGATGTGGCGCGGGAATATTGCTTGTCCTCCTGATGACCTTTATTTGCCTTCATCATTTCGCTTTGACTTCCTCTGTACCAACAATATTATCAAATATGAAGCTTGTGCTTTGGGGCTCAAAACTACTTTAACCATTGGGGTGAAAAGGATTAAAGTTTACGGTGATTCATCTATTGTCATCTGTCAGACACAGGGAAAGTGGAAAACTAGAGATGAGAAGCTAAGGCCTTATAAAAAACAACTGGAAGAGGTGATTGAATACTTTGAGAAGATTTCATTCGAATACTTCCAGAGGGATAACAACAAGTTTTCTGTTGTCCTTGCAACCTTGGCTTCTATGCTAGAGTACAACCCTATGGCTAGATTTGACCATTCTTAGTAGAACAAAGAAGTAGGCCCATTTATCAGAATTCTGTGAACTCTCTCACTGTGGATGGTCAGTCTTGGTTTGCTCACATAGTGGATTTCATTAGGGAAAGGAAGTACCCAGTTGAAGCAATTGACAAAGAAAAGAAGTTTTTGAGAAGATATGCCACCCAGTTGATTCTTCAAGAGGATCTGTTATACAAGAGATCCTATGACGGAATATAGTTGTTGTGTGTGGATGAAGAATAAGCTACAACCAATATAGAGGAAATTCATCAAGGTCTTTTTGGACCCCACATGAATGCCAAATGTTATCTAAGAAGATCTTCAGGCTAGGATATTATTAGAACACAATGGAAGTAGATTGTGTGGACTTTGTTAGAAAATGCCACAAGAGTTAGATATTTCCTAACATCATACATATCCCGCCAATCAATCTACATTCGCTCAGTTCACCTTGGCCATTCTCCACTTGGGGCATCAATATCATTGGAAAGGTCAACCCCAAGGCATCCAATGGTCATAAGTTCATCTTGGTAGCTATTGATTATTTAATCAAGTGGGTAGAAGCTCAGTCTTATGCGGTCCTCACGTCTGCTAAGGTAGCCAAATTCATCCAAGAAAATATTATTTCCCAATATGGAGTACCCCACAAATTGATATCAGATCAGGGATCCCATTTCTGTGGCAAGACCGATAAAATCTGCACAAAGTTTGGTATCATAAGGCATCGATCTACCACTTACAGGCCGCAGACCAATGGCGAAAACACACAAGGATTAGGCTGATAAGTTACCCCTTGCCTTATGGGCATACCGGACTTCTGTACAATCCTCGATGGGGGCAACCCCTTTCTCTTTGGTATATGGGGTTGAGGCAGTTCCACCCATGAAAATCCTGGTGCCATTCCTAAGGGTGCTCCTTGATAGTCAGCTACTTGATGGAGAGTGGGTGAAGGCTAGATAATTTGAAGAAATATCAATTGAGAATGGCCCAGGCCTTCAACAAGAATGTGAAGCCTCATCCCATAGAAGAAGGTGAACTTGTTCTTCGAGAACAAAGAGCCCCAATTCATGACCCAAGAGAAAAATTCAGGCCCAATTGGAGTGGCCCATTCACTGTAAAAAAGATTCTACCAGGAAAAGCTATGAAACTCATGGACCACAATGGTGAAGAAATACCCGGATTAGTCAACATGGATCAACTCAAGAAATATTATGTCTGAAAGGGCGAATAGCTTGAACTACATCAGACCTGATTCCTTTTGAGGGATACGTAGGCAACTTGACATGGGCAAGTGTGGTCTCAACCATCTAAAGGTAATAAATCAGGTCCTTGA
Organism: Macadamia integrifolia; assembly: GCF_013358625.1. NCBI lineage: Eukaryota > Viridiplantae > Streptophyta > Magnoliopsida > Proteales > Proteaceae > Macadamia > Macadamia integrifolia. The sequence continues at coordinate 34,075,540 of NC_056559.1, read as the reverse complement.
TTAATAATCAAAGTATCTTAAAAGATCATCATAGCTTGTATCCCCCAAGAATTTCCATTTGGCATGCAAGGCCATAAGGTATTTGTCATTCACCTATGGTCCATCCATTCTTATCCAGGATTCTATCCCCTAAAAGAAAATCGCCACCTAGCACCAGTTCAACAAGGCTAGTTTGTTCTCCAGCTTTGGTCAGCCAAAGTAAAAAAAAAAAAAGATGAGCTTGATGCAACAGTAGTAAAGGCTTGTTTGAATCATTAGCTAATGAGTAATGCTTTGATAAATCATCATATCTCGTTGTTTGTGTTAGTTTCAGGAAAATTCATGGGCTCATTGGATAAGACATTGAGGAAATAGACCATAGACATAAATACGAGGGAACTAAGATTGCTGGAATCCATAAATGTGTCATTTCTTGACTGGGTTGGATGCATGAAGCTACATCACCAATTACTTCGATAGGTGCCTCAACACTAGGATGCCAACCTATATGTATTTCGATTTGGATTAGTGAAGATTCGCCCAACTATTGAAGAATTTTGGGTTTGTATGCTATCTCCACCCAAAGGTAGTTTGTTCCAACCCTCATTGAATGAAGATTTCTTAGATGAAATTCAGGATTTCTTCGGATGGAAAGAAGAAGAAGAAAAGCAGTTTGTCAGGTATGGGAAAATCGACATTCTGAAGGTGGCTCAGATCTTCATCAAATATTTACTGATGGGAGGAATCCATTAGCAGAGTTCCCTAGATGCTTATTTACTTTGCATGATAGCTCATTATGTTCTCTGCACTCCCGAGCATGATTCACCATCTGTTTTGAATGAGGTAGTAAAACAGTTGAAGAAGGGAGGTGACATCGTCCCTACGGTTCTTACAGAAATTTTCAAGGGATTTGATGATATGAGCTATGGCTATAGATTCAGACTAGATCATTATTAGGGGAGTCCTAATATTTTTTAGATTTGGCTCCTCGAGAAACTAAAGCTCACCACACCATTAAGGGGAAGCCCACTTGGAGCTTTTTGTTATCGGAATAAGAGAGAAGTTTCAGAATTTGACCTTATTACTGATTGGGAAAAGTACCTGCAGGAAAGGATTGTGCAGGATATCGTATGGAGGTGCCCAGGGAAGCCACAAGAAGATTTTCTGATAAAGACCCCTGGCCACAACTATGTTAGATGGATGGGATTGACTCACACGTCCTTTTATTTGCCTATGTATATTAACCGACAATACGAGCTCGAGGAGACGGACCTAGAAGAGTTAGTGAACTTTCACCTACCTCAAGAATTGTCTCCCTACCTTGTTATTCACCTATCCCATCTGCGGTATGAAAATTATCCCCCTTTTCGTGTAATTCACTTGGTAATGGAATGAGGAAGTATTTGAATTTTCATGTTCTCCTGATTATTCTAATTACGACTTGAGTTATGGGATTGATTGTGCCTAAGCATTGCAAGCAGACAAAAAACAAAAAAAAAATAAGAGAAAGATTTTCTTTATGCCAAAAGTAAGTTTTCATGAGATGCTGAAATAAAATAATGAACAAACAAGGGGAGGGGAAAAGAAAAAGAAGAAAATATCCATGTGTTTGTGTTTGTAGGAAATGCAGGAACAAATCCCAATGGGTCAGAAGCCATCATTTGAACCATACTCTGAACCATCCTTATGATGCATAGGGGAATCCATAGATGCTAGTCCAACCTGCTCCAGCCTCTGGGTTAGGTCCTGAATCAGTGCACCTTACTGGGCAATCTCCTGATCCTTGGCAACTATCTCCTCACACAGGCCATAGTGCATCCTCCTAATCTCAGCATAGACCTCCAGGGACACCTGAGAAAGATCATATCAGCTAGAGGAAATCAAGAGTTAATTAGAAAATGATCAGATACTCACATAATCATAATGAATAGGTAGCCCAAGGGAAGCATCTACATCTGTGTTTGGCTTCAGAAGATGAGGGCAACTGGGGTTGGCTGCATTAGGATAGGTTCAAGCAAGAAAGCCACAAAAGGGGACGTTAGCAACCCTAAGAGACCCATCGACACTGGTAGAGGGCCCTGCTTGTGAAGGATCGGTAGCACTGGCATGCGATCGAACAATAGAAGGATCTACATGTCTCACTCTCCCCTGGAAGAACGTCAGTTAAGACCAAAACAAGAAAGAATCTGTAGGAAATACTCAAGAAAGGATAACCTACCACTAGACCATCGGGATCGAGAGGGGTGCACACTGTCTCTTACTCCAGGAAGGCTCCTTAGTCCCTATTTGGATCAAGAAAGGAGTCCTCCTATACTCCGTTAGCCAAGCGCTTCATCTCGTCTGCAGGGACAATCTTTGGACAATGTATAGTGGGTGGAGGAAGATCGAAAGAAGGGCGTGGATTGATATCTGACCACTAGGGTACTACTCTCTCTCCTAAGTACTAGGCGTGGCCCCACATACCCTGAAAAAGGACTCGATTCTCGGACAATTGATGAGCCAAGGCGACTCTTTTAGAATCCAGAAATACGAGGTCATGGAATGGTCTCCAAGTAACCTACAAAACCAAGGAAGAGTAAGTATAACATCAGGAAAATAGAATTTCAGTGTCAGACATGGCATACCTCAGTAAAATCATTCAAAAGAGAACGACTAGTGGTCCCCGGAGGATGGCTTCGAGCCTTGACCACTTGGTTATCCCCCGACCTCATGGCTAGAGGGAAGAAGAATGTCTGAGGATCCCTCAGTCTGGGGGCTATGGTCCCCAAGTGCTCAAAGCACCAGGGCTATTTCAAGAGATTAAAGTAAGAAAGTGTAGACCGAATGAATAAAAGGAAATGAGTACAAGAAGAAAAGTTACCTAAATAATAAAGCCTGCCCCCTTGAGGCCCCTATCTCCGTAGGACAGGAAGTCTAAGGATTGTAGGAGATATGTATAGGCGGCCCCACCCCAGTCCTAGGAATCTACTTTGTGAAGATCTTTGAGAAAGTACACCAGGAAGATATCTACTCCCCCTCGGAGGTAACTGAAGAGGCACTGACCCACAATGAATAGTAAGAAGGAACATGCCACTTGAGACATATTGCTTGGATTTTCCCCTAGGCCAACTTTCCACCATCGAGCACTAAGCTCCCCTAGGCGGATGCATGTCTGGCCGGCTTTAATGGTGATACCGGTCAGATCTACAAACTCCTTGCTAGTCAAAAATCCTGCTGGTAGGGTCATGGATCTACCCCCAAATGGAATGCCTATCAAGGCATAGAAGCACATAGGCGTAATGGTGATCTCGCCAACAGGAAGGTGGAAAGTGTGAGTATTCGGCCACCACCACTCCATCGGGGCCCCCACCAATGTTAGATTAAACTTCCGGGTCTCTACAAAGGCCAGCCGGCACAGATAGGTATCATCAACCATCTCCTTCACCTTGCGAGGGAGCATCCTATGCTATGTCTGAACCATGTTCAGATGTCCATAGGAGGCCAAGGTAGGTGGTTCCTTCCCCCCATGCTAATGGAAATAAATAATGCAAAAATAAATAAATAAATAAATAAAGAAATAAAAAACAGAAAAAAGTAAAAATAATACAATAAAAAAAATAAGAGAGAGAACAACAAAATAGGAATAAAAGATGATCAAAATAATAAATGAAATGTAAAGACTTACACAGGAACCCTATATGGAATTACAAAAGTGATTCCAGTCGGCCAGGCCCTCATCCTTGTGAGAAGGACTGCTATAGCTCTCAAGTTGAACTTCTCCTATAGACTTTCTTTTCCTCCTTTCAGCCATATTTTCCAAATTATAAGAAGCCCCCAGAAAGTTTTTGAATTTACACAAAAGCCCACAAGAATATCAAATTCTCCAAATAACTCATCCCTCAGGAGCAAGATGAAGATCTTCAATAACTCCAAGAACAAAATGAAGAAACTTCAAGACAAAGAAAACTTTAAGAAAAACTAGAGGACTCCAGGAACTCATTTCACTCATAAAATTTAGAAGAATAGTGGAGGGGGACCATTTTATAGAAAAAATTCATTTTCCCAAAAAATAAAAAAATAAAAAAATTCAAATCAAAAGCAAGAATCAAAATATTCCAAATCAAGCATCAAAATTCAAACCAAACTTCAAATCAATGAAAAAATATTACAGATCAAAGGTCAAAAATCAAGAACCAATTGTTAATTTCTTAATAGGGTTGAAAGAGCAACGAATTTCTTTCCTATAATTGACAAGACCAGATAGCCTAGCTCGGTTCGAAAAAACCCACCTGGAAGACCATATGGCCTAGATTGGTTCGAAAGAACCAGCCTGGAGAACAAAATTTCCTGAACTGGCACATGTGAAGCCCAGATAAGGAAACTCAAAGAATCGAGCATTTTACCTATTACAGGAATGGAAAAGCAGCGAATTCCTCACTTATAACCTTTGGTCCTAGATAGTCCAGATTGGGTCAAAGGGCCCACTATGGAAAATCAAAGATCAAAGTACTAACCATTTTTCCAGGATTGGAAGAGTAGTGAAGTCCTTTCCACAATTGGCAGCCCCAGGTAAGTCCTCAACTTCAAATTATTCAAGAGATATTACATATTGTATTTTTCAACTCCATCATAACTGAGCAAGATGATAGCAGTACATGCTCCAGGTGACAAAATGTGATCATTCTTTTCTTTGCCCTTCGACCATTGGCACATGCCTCGGCCAAAGAGAGCATTTTGTAGACACCCAATTTTGTCACCCTCCTCTGCTATGATGAACTATGGATCTTAGACATGACTTCTAGCTTCCAACCAAAAGAGATGTTGATGGAAACATTCCGCTATCCAAAACCTTGAAAATCCCCATGCGGGAGAGAGGAAGGTCTAATTTTAACTTTTCATATATGAAGGAATCTAGTCAAAATGACAGTATAGATGGATAGTGCTTGAAAATACAATTCCAAAAATATATGAAATGCCAAAATTGGACCAATGGATCTCCTGTAATCATCTAAAAAAAAAATACAATTTCCTGCACACATGCCACACATACAGACAGTCCCACTGGAAACCTGGAAAAATCCCCCACCAAGCCTAAACACCCTAAAACTCATCCCCTACCTACCTAGATAACCCAAAAATACTCTCGGGCCTGAAACCCTAGAAACCCTCACACAAGAGAGAAGGGGGTCCAATTTTATTTTTTTATATACGAAGGAATCCGGTTAAGATGACCATACAGATGAATAGTGCTCAGAAATATGATTTTGATGATATATAATACTCCGTAATCAGACCAACGGATCTCCTATAATAGTTGCAAAAAAAAATCATAAATTGTATGCTTGCTTACTACCTTTGGCTGCAACGCATGCTCGTTGCCTATGGCCACAGCCTATGGCTATTGCCCTTGGAAGCTGCATATGGATGCTACCCACAAGCTGTAGCACATTCCAAGCCCCAGCCGCAGACAGCTCCTTGCCACATACAGCCCACCTGCTCACCTGCCCATGGCTTACTGGCTAGTGCCCCATAGGCACAGACTAATGCCCCCACAGGCACTAGCCTGCACCACCACAGGCACAGGCCCATGACCTTGCTACCCCACCCTGCTACCCTACTACTACACACCCCCTGTTGCTGCCCATGGCCTGCTGGCCTGTGCCCCCACAAGCACAGGCCCGCAACCCTACTGCTGCACCCTGCTGCCTTGTTACTGCACACCCCCTGCCCTGCTGCATGCTGGCCAGCAGGCCAGCCTGCACACCTATGTGCACTGACTGTTGCCCATGCAGACACGCGCTTGATGCCCATGCCTGCACCCGCCCACTGCCCATACCCACACCTCCTGGGTCATTACCCGTGTGACATCTATCGTGTACCCATGGTGTCACCCACATTAGTCAAACGGGCCACCATCAACAGCCGAGATTCGTATTCCCCTTACTTGGTGGGTGAAGAAATCCCCTCTTCACCCACTCAAAGGCAAAATACCCCTCCTTTTGCTAGTATTTCTCTCTCCTTTAACTTCCCTCTTTATCCAGTGGACAAAAGCCCTCCACACCCATTTTGGCCGAAAAAAAACTATTAATACCCCCTCCTTTGATTTCAACACACCAGAATCCCCCTTCACTCTTTCATAGTGAAATTTTCCTCCTCTCCCTTTCTTGATTTTCTTCTGATCTTCGAAGCGATCTTTGTCAAAATCCAAAAACTCATTTGGATCTTCGAAGTGTTCTTTGGGATCTTGAAGATCTTTAATCCAAATTCTTTGTTAGATCTAGTTTTTAGCCAAAAGCAGTAAGTTCTTGACCCACCTCCCTTAAGTGTTCTTGAGTGCTCTTAAGCATTCTTGAGTGTTCCTGAGATAGAAACCCCCCTCTTTTTGAGGTTCTTCAGGTCTATGAAGTGATCTTTGTTAAGATTTGAAACTCTGTTCAGATCTTCAAAGTGTTCTTTAGGACTTTGGAGTTCTTCAATCCATTTCTAGGAACCCGTTTCTTTTCAGAAATAGCCATTCCTAGCTGAACCCTTGTCTAAGTGTCCTTGGAATCTTTCCAAAAGTAGCCATTCCCAGTGAAAGCTCTACTGAAGTGCACCTCAGCCTAGCCCTCCCTTAGCCTATCCCTGGTGAAAGCTCTACCGGAGTGCCACCTCATCCTAAATCTATAAATAGCCTTCCCTTATAGAAGCTCTGCCAGAGTGCCACCTCATCCCATGCCCGAAAATAGCCTTCCCTAGCCGAAGCTCTATCCAAATCCCAATCTAAAAGTAACCGTTCCTTACTAGAACGCTATCCGAATACCATCATAATCAGCATCTCTCAAGCAATGAAGTTGGAGGTTAAGACCATCTTCCCCTGAGCCAGGAGAATCCGAAAGACAGTTCAAGCTGATACTAATCAGGGGCCCACCCCTCTTGACCCAAAATAGGGGTTAAGTTTAGGTATAATTTCTCAACCAACTTGTCATAATGTAGACTTTATACAGACCTTATTTTAGTGTATATAGTAGTTTGAATTCAATTAATGTATATATGTGTGATAACTTAGCCATACATGTGGGATAGTAATAATTGTGGACTCAAGCAACTAGCAAGAAGACTGGTTGAACCAGGTAGATTGGGTGCCTAACACCTTCCCAACTCTGTAACCTGACAGTTACCCTAAATCTCTGGACCAGACCAAATTTTGGGCCCTTTCTCAAGAATCGGGCCCACCCCTAGGTCCTAGGCCCATAAACCTAGGTGGCGACTCCAAACCCCATTTGTATGATCCCGATCCCTGAATTGGACCATCATCAAATCCCTATCTCAAATGATGAATTTTACACTCTTGCAAAAGAGGCCTCCACGTATCTCCAAGTGTTGATACGGCAATACGAGGCCCACAAGCAAAGCACATATGACACGAACCCCTCCCCTCACATGAAAGAGAAGGAGAGAGGAGAGAGGTTTGGATGCAAGTCCTTTCCTCCCAAGGGAAGGGAGAACTCCCCACCCCAAGTAGGGAGGGACAATCAGAAGAAGAGGATGATCCCATGGTAGGGAAAATCACCATAATAAATAGTGATGATGAAGACTGTTATCCCATAGAAATCATTGTGAAGAAACCTGTCAACGTGATGGAAACTAGAAGTGGAAGAGATTATAAGGGCAAGGCTCTAGCAGTAGAACTGTCAAGGGCTAATGAGGCTGGAACTGGCAGCTTGAAGAAAGCACCAAAAAACCCAGTCTTGTCTCAACTTAAGAAGTCCTAAGAAAATATATCAATTTGGGGATTGTTGATGGCATCCCCCACACACTGTGAAGCAGCCTTGAAGTTTCTCACCAATGTATAGGTGCCGATCGAGATAAGTCTAGCACATCTGGCATATACAGTAGGGGCAACTATACAGTGCAATCCCTAATGTTCTCAGATTCAGAGCTTCCTAAAGGGGTCCAGCTCAATCGAGCTCTCCACATCATAGTAGAATGTCTTGACAAGGTGGTTCCCTAGGTTCTTGTTGATAATGGGTCCGCTTTAAATGTTCTACCCTTGAGATCGGCAAATAGTATTGGCATCAACTTAGAAGAAATGAGGCCAACTACCCAAACCATACAAGCGTATGACAACACCAAGAGGAAGATCCTTGGCATCCTTACCCTTGCCATAAAGATTGGCCCGGTGAAGTTTAATATCGATTTCCAAGTCATTGATATACCGATAGCTTTTAACATGCACTTGGGAAGGCCTTGGTTGCATCCTGCGAAGGTAGTGTCCACTAGTCTCCAGCAAAAAATGAAGTTCATTCATGAAGGGAAGATGATCATAGTAGCCAAAAATCCCGAAGTGGTTAATACCTTGGCCAATATTGAAAATAGGGAAGAACAAGACCAGAAAGTCCAACTAAGTGGTTTTTAATTAGACACAACTTGCACAACCATTGCCAAAGAAGTTCCAAAGGAGGAAATCCCCGCTAACTATGAAGCCATCTGGAGTCCACCAGTGAATCATATGATGAAGAATATACAATATTTTTCTAGCATGGGGCTAGGGAAATATCATCAAGGAGTTCCAAAGCAGCCTAGTTTGATAGTGAACAAAGGAAAGAATGGTCTCGAATATACTCCTCTAACCACCAAGTGACATAAAGTACTGATGATGACTAAGAAGATCTCCATTTCTTACTATCCTACCCTCTATGGGTATTTTGTAAAAGAAGGAGAGGATTTCCCTTTCTGCGGAAATTTGGAGCCATGGTTTGATGAAATCACAGCAAAAATGCAACAAGAATTTGAAGTATTTTTCCAAGACAAATTTGACTAGGTGACTCACGAAGAGGAACAATAGAAAATGCTAGTAAAAGAAAGTGATCAAAATAGTTGCATCACCAAGAGAGCAAAAATTGCACTGATTGAGATTAGGTCTTCCTCTAGTGACCCTACAACATTGATCCAATCGAAGGAGGCACCAAGTCCTCGAGTCCTCCTAAAAATAGAATGGGAAAAGAAGATAAGACTCACCTGGAGTCTGTCGCTTCCCATTAATTTGAGAGGCTTCATTTGCTCCTTCCTACAAGAGCCAAGAGCTTGAGAACTACATGAGCTTAAGCCTCATTCTTTCAAAGGAAGAAGTGCATATGCAAAGCAAAGAAGAGCATAGAGGATGATGGTTTATATATACTATGCCCAAACCAACTGCAATGGGAAGACTCGTGAAGGTGGTCAAAGATGTGACCAAGGCAATGGGATGGCATCCCTCAATAGGCCGGAAAATATGGACTTTACAGAAAGGGGATTGAGCAGTCTCCACCAATCTTCACCCCTCAGAAAGTTTAGATTCCGAGAGCACGAGATTGACCAGCTGGTATTCGTAAAGAAGTAGGTACCTATTCAAAAGAACCACTGCACCGCTGAAGAAATAGCAGTAACTTTCTCAGAAGGAGAAGAAGGCCCTTTGCCACACCTCCTCATCCATCAAGCCGTCGAACTGCTCCTGAATTAGACAAGCATTGGAGAAAACTTCAAATTTTCCCATGCTATTGAGTCAACCAGTCTGAATATCCCTGGCAAAAGCATCAAACCAGTTATTAAGTCTATAGTTGAGTCTGTTGTTTATGATTTCGTGTTAGCCTCCCCTCTCGAGGAGAGTCTAGAGTCCCTATATGTCAAGTCTGTTACTCCTTCTTTTATGAATGAAGTTTTTGATTCCGAGTATGACTTGCATCCTTCTTTTTATGATGATCTTAATAAATATCAATAATTAATAAAATAATGCAAACCAAAGAAAGCCCAACCCATCCGTGAGGATACTTGAGTTATTAATTTAGGAACCGACAAATGCCTTCGAGAGGTAAAAATTGGCACTACCCTTAATGACGAAGAAGCAGAATAGATGATTAGTCTTTTGAAGGAATTCATCGAGGTCTTTGCTTGGTCTTATGAGGATATTCTTGGTATCAACCCCAATATCATACAACATCAATTGTCGACCTACCTTAGGGTAAAACCTGTAAAACAGAAGCTCTGTAGAATGCAGCCAGAATGGAGTGAGACAATCAAAGAAGAAGTTGTGAAGCAGTGAAATATAGGGTTTTTACAAGTGGTAAAGTACCCCCAATGGTTGGCCAACATTGTACCCGTACCTAAGAAAGATGGCAAGGTACGAATGTGCATGGACTTTCGAGATCTTAACAAAGTGAGCCCTAAGGATGACTTCCCATTACCTCACATTAATGAATTGGTGGATAATATGGCGGGGTATGCTTTGTTATCATTTATGGATGGATTCTCGAGATACAACCAAATAAGCATGCACCCAAAAGGTCGCGAGAAGATAGCCTTCACCACTCTGTGGGGAACCTATTGTTATAAGGTGATACCTTTTGGACTGAAGAGCCCAGGGGCAACTTCTTAAGGAGAAGTTACGGCCATATTGTATGACATGATGGACAAAGATGTGGAAGTCTATGTGGATGACATGATAGTAAAGTCAAAAGATAAGCAGGGGCATATTCCCGCGCTAAGGCATTTCTTTGAAAGAATTAAGAAGTATCAGCTAAAGTTAAACTCTCAGAAGTGTGTATTTCGGGCAACAACATGAAAATTGTTAGGATTCTTGGTGAGTGGAGAGGCATTGAAGTCGACCCTATCATAATTAAGGAAATTCAAGAAATACCCACACCTCAGACTGAGAAGCAAATATGAGGATTTTTGGGTCACATCCAGTATATTAGCAGATTCATAGCTCAGTTGACTACAATCTATGAACCAATTTTCAAGCTGCTGAAGAAGGATCCGACCACGGAATGGAATGACTAATGCGAACAAGCTTTGATAAGATCAATGGATACCTTATGAACCCACCAGAATTGACACTACTGATGGAAGGAGAACCACTTCTCTTGTACTTATCCGTAGGAGAATATTCCATGGGCTCATTGCTAACATAAAAGGAGACAAAAGAAGGAGTAGAGCATGCCATATATTACCTTAGCAAGAAGTTCCTAGAATATGAGACATGGTATACATCTTTGGAAAGAACTAGTGCTGCATTGATTTGGACAACGAAAAGGTTACGACACTATATGGTTTCCTATCTGTGCACTTGATTTCAAGGATGGATCCCATCAAATACTTCTTTGAGAAACCAGCCCTAATTGGAAGGATGGTCCATTGGTTTCTTTTACTATCAGAGTTTGACATCACCTATGTTACTTAGAAATCTATCAAGGGGTAGGCCATAGCCGATCATTTGGCTGCCTGCCCTATAGAAGATGGAAGATCCTTTGATGATACCTTTCTCGACAAAGGAATCACCACAATAGAGGAAGAAGACAGTTATTCTTTGATGGAGCAGCCAATTAGAAGGGATTTGGTGCGGGAATATTGCTTGTCACTCTTGACGGCCTTTATTTGCCTTTATCATTTTGCCTCAACTTCCCTTATACCAACAAAATTGCCGAATATGAAGCTTGTGCTTTGGGGATGGAAACTGCTTTGACTATTGGAGTGAAAAGGATCAAAGTTTATGGTGATTCATCCATCGTCATTTGCTAGACACACGAAAAATAGAAGACCAAAGATGAAAAGTTGAAGACATATCAAAAACATCTGGAAGAGGTGACTGGACACTTTGAGAAGGTCTTGTTTGAATACTTCCAGAGAGATAACAACAGGTTTGTTGATGCCCTTGCAACCTTGGCTTCCATGGTAGATTTCAACCCTATGGATAGGGTTCGACCATTCTCGATGGAATAAAGAAGTAGGCCCATTTATCAGAATTTGGTGAACTCTCTCACTGTGGATGGTTGGTCTTGGTTTGCTCACATAGTGGATTTCATCAGGGAAAGGAAGTACCCAGTTGAAGGAACTGACAGAGAAAAGAATTTTCTGAGAAGATATGCCACCCAGTTTATTCTTCAAGATGATCCGTTATTGTTGTTGTGTGTAGATGAGGAACAAGCTACAACCATCATGGAGGAAATTCATCAAGGATTTTGTGGACCCCACATGAATACGAAGATGTTAGCTAAGAAGATCCTCAGGCTGAGATATAATTGGAACAAAATGGAAGCAGATTGCGTGGACTTTGTCAAGAAATGCCATAAGTGTCAGATATTTACAAGCATCAAATATATCCCACCAACAAAGTTACATTCACTCAGTTCACCTTTTACATTGTGCACTTGGGGCATCGACATCATTGGAAAGGTCAACCCCAAAGCATCTAATGGTCACAAGTTCATTTTAGTAGCTATTGATTATTTCACCAAGTGTGTAGAAGTTTAGTCCTATGCGGTCCTCACATCTGCTAAGGTGGCAAAATTCATCAAAGAGAATATCATTTCCCAATATCGAGTACCTCAAGAATTGTTATCAGATCAGGGATCCCATTTCTGGGGCAAGACCGATAAAGTCTGCACAAAGTTTGGTATTAGAAGGCATCGCTCTGCCACTTACAGGCCATAGACTAATAGGGCAGTGGAAGCAGCCAATAAGAACATCAAAGTCAACCTACAGAAAATGGTAGAAACACACAAGGATTGTGTTGATAAGTTATCCCTTGCCTTATGGGCATACCAGACTTCTGTACGATCCTCGACGGGGGCCACCCCTTTCTCTTTGGTATATAGGGTTGAGGTGGTTCTACCCTTGGAGATCCTAGTACCATCCCTAAGGGTGCTTCTTGATAGTTAGCTACCTGAAGGAGAGTGGGTGAAAGCCAGACATGATGAGCTTAATTTTCTCGATGAAAGGCGTATGAAGGCCATGGATAATTTGAAAAATATCAACTGAGAATGGCCAGGGCCTTTAATAAGAATGTGAAGCCCAACCACATAGAGGAGGGTGAACTCGTTCTTCGAGAACAAAGAGCCCCAATTCATAATCCAAGAGGAAAATTCAGGCCCAACTAGAGCGGCCCATTCATTGTCAGAGAAATTCTACCAGGCAAAGCGGTGAAACTCATAGACCACAACGGTGAAGAAATACCCAAACTGATCAACATGGATCAACTTAAGAATATGAGAAGTTAAAGAAGCAAGGATTGCTAGGGATAGCGGCTCCAAGAGTGATCAGCAACCCTCCTCCTACTTGGTATAGGGATCATGAATATTGTGCTTACCACACTCAAAAGGGGCACAATACTGAAAGATTTTTGGATTTATAGTATGTAATTCAGGACTTGGTAGACAATGGAACTATTGAGGTCAAGATCAAGCAACCTCCCAATGTCAATAACAACCCACTCCCTGATCATGTGAACAATCTAGATGAAGAAACTACAGAGAGTGACCCTACTCAACTCATTGTACCTAGAGCTCAGAAGAATCATATGAATGCCCACGCTTATAGGAAAATCATAAGTTAAAGGGCTGGAGTCATAAGAGCCCCCAGAAGAAGAGAATCATTAGAGGAAGAGTCAGAAGATCGGGTGCCCCCCGTCCATCCCTCCTCATCAGAAGAATCCACCGCACTACATTATCAGCCTCCGCCATATCATCATCCTCTGCCATATCATTAACCTTTCCCCCACTATCAAAGTGGAGGAACCTCTTCATCTTGTCACCCCCAATCTTCATATCCTACCTCTCACATTACATCATCTTTATACCATCCCACTTTATATCCCTCATCACCCTCATACCAATCCCATTCTCAAGGTTAAGTACATAACCCAAAAGAAGGATAAACGGAAGGGTATGATTGGAAGGATATGCTTACACTACCCGATTCCCTAAAGATGACTTCATCAACAGGGTCAGTAAATGCATTAGGGGAAGACCAGGAGAGTGATCCCACTTCTCTAATTCATCCTGCTATAACTTTAGAAGCTAATCCAGAGGTAATTGGAGAGATTACAATTGATCATCTCAGAGCAGTAACCATATTGGCCATAGGGGAGCAGATCAAAGAATACACTTCCTCAATCCATATAGGGAGTGACACAGAGGATGATGAGTTAGGACTAGTCCAACTTGGAGCCAGTAATGATAGGACCAACCCTATGGAAATCTTCTAGCTTGTACACTCTAAATACTATGAACGTTTGGATGTCAGAGAATTTGATGGTCTTGAGGAATCTGATGAAGAATCAAGTGGAAGTGAAATCAGCAAAGAAGAGGATGATGATAATGACGATGAGGATGAAAAGGAAGATGAGAAGGATGGAGATATTCTGATTCTTGAAAGGATGATGGGTATCTAGACAAGGATGACTACCAAGGCCCTTGGTATAATGATTATGATGATGAGTCAGAATATTACTCACCCGAACATCTGACATGTTTCTCAGTCTATGCCATTGGCAATGATGACCTAATAGCTGATCGAACAAGTGAAATTTACCCTTCCCTATGCATGGAGGGAGATGATTCTACATCAGATTCAGAGAATGAGGGGGAATATAGAGAGCCGACGTAAGTTTATCTGGATGAACCCTAATCTGCATTAGAGATGGAAGAAAAGCTGTGTGAAGTGTACCCCAACACATTGGGAATACAAGAAAGGGTGGAAAAAATTGACAACATGCTGGGTGAAGTAACTGTCAGTGATCATTACTACTGTGAGTAGTTGGATGATCTGGAGGAAATAGGGCTAGATGACACAAAAGCAGAGGTGGTAGTGCTGCATTCCAATAGCTTTCCAATGCAGTCAAGAAGCTATGAGGTAGGGTAGTGGATATTTATGGAGGTCCTCAACTTTCCACCCCAAGCAGGGAGGGAGAATCAGAAGAAGATGATTCTATAGTGGGGACCATCACCCTAACCAACAATGATGATGAAGATAGTTATCCCACTGAGATTATTGTGAAAAAACCAATCAACGTGATGGAAACTAGAAGTGGGAAAGACTATAAGGGCAAGGCTCTAACAGTAGAGTATCCAAGGGCTAATGAAGCCGGAACTAGCAACATAAAGAAAGATCCAGAGAACCCAGTCTGGCCTCAACTCAAGAAATCCCAGGAAAATATCTCCATTTAGGGATTGTTGATGGCATCCCCTTTGCACCATGAAGCATTCTTGAGGTCTCTCGTTAATGTGCAAGTGCTGATCGAGATAAATCCAATGCACCTCGCACATATAGTAGGAGCAACATATGCAGTGCAATCCCTGATGTTCTCAGATTCGGAGCTTCCTAAGGAGACCCAACACAATTTGACTCTCCACATTATAGTTGAATGCCTAGACAAAGTAGTTCCCCTAGTTCTTGTTGACAATGGGTCCACTTTGAATGTGCTGCCATTGAGATCAACAAAGAGTATCAGTGTCAACTTGGAAGAAATGAGGCCAACCATCGAAACCATAAGGGCATATGATAATACCAAGAGGAAGATCCTTGGCATCATTAACCTAGCTATAAAGATTGGATTGGTGAAGTTTAATGTTTTTCCAAGTCATTGATATACCGACAGCTTTTAATATGCTCTTGGGAAGGCCTTGATTGCATCCTGTGAAGGTGGTGTCCTCTAGTCTCCATCAAAAAGTGAAATACATTCATGAGGGGAAGGTGGTCTTGGTGGCCAGAGATCTTAAAGTGGTTAACACTTTGGCCAACATTGAAAAAGGGGAAGAATAATACCAAGAGGTGCAACTGAGTGGTTTTGAAATAGACACCACTTGCGCAGCCATTGCCAAAGAAGCTCCAAAGGAGAAAATTCCAGCTAACTATGAAGCCATCTGGAGTCCACCAGTGAATCAGATGATGAAGAACATGTAATATTTTCCTACCATGGGACTGGGGAAATATCACCAAGGAGTTACAAAACAGCCTAGTTTGGCGATGAACAAAGGAAAGAATGGTCTCGGGTACACTCCTCCAACTGTCAAAGGGCAGAAAGTGCTGAGGATGACTAGGAAGATCTCTGTCACTTACTACTCTACTCTCAATGGATACTTTGTGAAAGAAGGAGGGGATTTCCCCTTTTGTGGAAATGTGGAGCCATGGTTTGAAGAAACCACCACTACCAAAATGCAACCAGAACTTGAAATTTTCTTCCAAGATGAGTTCGATTGGGTGACTCATGAAGTGGAACGACAGAAAATGCTAGTCAAAGAAGGTAACCAAGATAGTTGCATCACTAGGATAGCAGAAATTACACTGATTGATACTGGGTCTTCCTCTGGTAATCCTACAACATTAATCTAATCGAAGGAGGCACCTAGTCCTTGAGTTCTCATAAAGAGAGAATGGGAGAAGAAGATAAGGCTCACCTGGAGTCTACCACTTCCCATTGATTTGAAAGGTTTCATTTGCTCTCTCCTACAAGAGCCAAGAGCCTGAGAGTTACATGAGCTTAAACCCCATCCTTTTAGAGGAAGAAGTGTGTATACAAAACAGAGGAGAGCATAGTGGATGATGGTTTGTATGTACTGTGCCCAAACCAATTGCAATGGGAAGGCTTGTGAAGGTAGTTAAAGATGTGACCAAGGTACCAGGATGGCATCCCTCAACAAGCTTGAAAAGATAGACTTCATAAAAAAAGGATTGAGCAGTCGCCATCGATCTTCACCCCTCAGAATGTTTGGCTTTTGAGAGCACAAGATTGATCAACTGGTATTCATGAAGAAGCGGGCACCTGTACTAAGGAACCATGATGCCACTAAAGAAATAGCAGCAACTTTCTTAAAAGGCCCTTTGTCACACCTCATACATCAATCAAGCCACTGAACCACTTCTGAACTAGACAAGCATTGGGAAAAACTTCAAGTTTGCTCATGCTTTGAGTCAACCAACCTAATTATCCCTAGTAAAAGCATCAAACTAGTTATCGAGTCTGTAGTCGAATCTGTTGTTTGTGACTCTGTGTCATCTCCCCTTTTGAGAAGAGTCCAGAGTCCTTGTATGTCAAGTCTGTTACTCCTTCTTTCATGAATGAAATTTCTAATTTTGAGTATGACTTGCCTTATTTTTCGATGATGATCTTGTTAAATATCAAGAATTAATAAAGCAATGCAAACCAAAGAAAGTCCAACCCATCCATGAGGATACACGGGTTATTAATCTAAGAATCCACCAATGCCTTTGAGAGGTAAAAATTGGCACTACCCTTGATGAGGAAGAAGTCGAACCAATAAGTAATCTTCTGAAGGAATTTGCCAAGGTCTTTGTGTGGTCTTACAAGGATATGCTTGGTATTGAACCCAACATTATGCAGCATCGATTACCGACTTACCTTAGGGTAAAGCTGGTAAAATAGAAGCTCTAAAGAATACGGCCAGAATGGAGTGAGAAGATCAGAGAAGAAGTTATGAGGCAATGGAATGTGGGTTTCATACAAGTGGTGAAGTACCCCTAATGGTTGGCCAATATTGTACTAGTACCAAAGAAAGGTGGAAAGGTACGAATGTGCGTAGACTACCGAGATCTTAACAAAGTGCCCTAAAGATGACTTCCATTTCCTCACATTGATGTATTGGTGGATAATACGGCTGGGCATGCTTTATTATCATTCATGTATGGATTCTCGGGATACAACCAAATAAGCATGCACCCAGGAGGTCATGAGAAAATAGCATTCACCACTCCATGGAGAACCTATTGTTATAAGGTGATGCCTTTTGGACTGAAAAAAGCCGAGGCAACCTATCAAAGAGCTGCCACGGCCATATTGCATGACATGATGAACAAAGATGTGGAAGTCTATATGGACAACATGATAGTAAAGTCTAAAGATCGGCAGGGGAAAATTCCCAACCTAAGGTGAAGTATCAGCTGAAGTTGAACCCTCATAAGTGTGTATTCGGGGCAACAACGAAAATTTGTTAGGCTTCTTGGTGTGTTAAAGAGGCATTGAAGTTGACCCTATCAAGATCAAGGTAATTCATGGAATACCCATGCCTCGAGCTAAAAAGCAAATACGAGGATTTTTGGGTCACATCTAATACATTAGAAGACTCATGGCTCAGTTGACTACAATTTGAGAATCAGTTTTCAAGCTGTTAAAGAAGGATCAGCCCACAGAATAGAATGACCAATGCCAACAAGCCTTTGACAAGATCAAGGAGTACCTTATGAACCCACCAGTATTGACACCACCAGTGGAAGGAGAACCACTTCTGTTATAACTGTCCATAGGAGAGTATTCCATAGGCTCTTTGCTAGCATAAAAGGAAATCGAAAAGGGGGCAGAGCACGTCATATATTACCTCAACAAGAAGTTTCTGGAATATGAGACCCAGTACACATCATTGGAAAGAACTTGTGCTGCGTTGATTTGGGCAACTAAAAGGTTACGACACTATATGGTTTCCTATCTGGTGCATTTGATCTCAAAGATGGATCCCATCAAATATCTCTTCGAGAAACCGGCCTAAATAGGAAGGATGGCCCTTTGGTTACTTTTTCTATCAGAGTTTGACATCACCTATATTACTCAGAAATCTATCAACGGCCAGGTCATAGCTGATCATTTGGCCACTTACCCCACAAAAGATGGAAGATCCTTGGATGTTGCCGTTCCTAATTAAGGAATCGCAGTAGTAGAGGAAGAATATACAGTTAATGAATGACAGTTATTCTTTGATGGAGCAACCTATCAGAGGGAATGTGGTGCTGAAGTATTGCTTGTCACTCCTGATGGTCTTTATTTACCTTCTAAAATAACCTAAAGGCGGGTGAATAGGTTATACTAGTGGAAATTAACTCTTTTCGATGTATAGGTCCCAAGTGTGATTGCAAGTTAAAAACGATGCGGAATAAATAAAATAGACACAATCACACAACACAAGATTTATAGTGGTTCGACTCAATCTGAGTCTAGTCCACTCCCTACAAGGATTCTCTTGCAAAGTATTCCACTAGTTCTCCCTTTCAGTACGATAGGTAGGGAAGAAAACCTTTACAATCTTTTTCACGGATAAGAGTATCCTTACAAATCCCCTTTACAGGCAGAGAAGCACCTTTACAATCTCCTTTGCAGGTAGAGAGGCACCTTACAATCTCCTTTAAGGTAGAGAGGCACCTTACACTCTTTTAAGGATAAGAGAATCCTTACAATCTCTTAAGGATGAGAGATTCCTTACACAAGCCTAAGTACAGTCTAGACTTAATGTAAAATAGAAAATAGAGAAGTGGAATAAAAGAGGATTACCTCCGGTGTGGTGCAAATGAAATATGCAATGATAATAGAATGAATGCACCTTTTGAAGTCTTCTTGATGCTTGTAATGTAAATTCCAAGATGTAGATGAAGACTTGTAGATGGTCTTGAGTTCCTCTTGAATGTAAAATGATGAACTTGAACTCAAGAGATGGTGTAGACCAATTCTCACTTCTAATGCTCAAATAATGCTTCTCTAAAGTTGGGATTTTTCTTTAATGAGTAGCATTAGAGGTATTTATAGGTGAGCTTAGAAGAGCATTTTAGGTAGGAAATCAGGCTCTAACGGTCGTATTCTGGGACCACCGGTCGATAGCCATCGGTAGCCGATCGACTGAAAAGAGCCATTAAGGTCAAAAACTAGCCGTTGGAGCTTTTCCAAGGAGGAACCAATCAACCAAAACTTTCTACTGATCGATCGGCTATGGTCTCTGACATTTTTGGTCAATCGGGGCTTTCAGCCGGTCGACCGCCAACATGACAGACTGTTTTGACAGAATGCTGTCATACTGACCAGTCATTAGTTTTTTTACCATAAGTTTTTGGTCTGACCTCGGATTGACCTGAGATTAGTTGTGTTGGAATTGTGACTCGATTTTTTACAACTGCTATGAAGGTTTTATCTCATGATACCAACTCTAAGATTATCCAAAATACCCTTAAGTCAGGTTAATATGGTTTTCACATAATTTCACTAGAGCACATTTTTCCTAATGTATTCCTCACCATTTAGAGACTTTCCATAGTTGGTCAAGGTATGCTCTATGGTCATTCTAGTATGATGCAATGCACATGCATATGATGAGTGCATATATATATATATATGTGTGAAAATTATAAATTACATTAAAAATGACCACTCTATCCTAGTGGTCTTCTTCTTCACTTGAACCTTCCACTCTTTGGTACTTCATCTTCTTTTCTTCTTATTTGCAATTCCATGTCTTTAAGCTTTATGTCTTGACATCTTGAAGCTTGAATTCTTCTAATACCTTCTTCAAGTATTGATACCAACTTATTGATACTCCTCATTTGATGACTTCAATCTTCATTTCTTCCTTTCATTCATCAAATTTGATCTTCGATATGAAGTCTCTATAAAACAATACTTAAAGGAAAATTATGAAATACCTTCATATGTTTCTTATCATCAAAACCAACTATAGGAGTGTGGGCATATATCCCTAACACCATCGTCATTTTGCCTTGACTTCCCCTGTACCAACAACATTGCTGAGTATGAATCTTGTGCTTTGGGGTCGAAACTACTTTAACCATTGGGGTGAAAAGGATCAAGGTTTGTAGTGATTGATCCATTATCTTTTGTCAGACACAGGGAAAGTGGAAAACTAGAGATGAGAAGCTAAAGCCATATCAAGAGCATCTGAAAGAGGCGATTGAACACTTTGAGAAGATTTCATTCGAATACTTCCAGAGGGATAATAATAGGTTTGCTGATGCCCTTACAACCTTGGCTTCTATGGTAGAGTGCAACTCTATGGTAAGAGTTCGACCATTCTTGGTGGAACAAAGAAGTGGGCCCATTTATCAGAATTCAGTGAAATCTCTTACTGTGGATGGTTGGTCTTGGTTTGTTCACATAGTGGATTTCATCAAGGAAAGGAAGTATCTAGTTAAAGAAACTGATAGAGAGAAGAAGTTCCTGAGAAGATATGCCACCCAGTTTATTCTCCAAGAGGATCTGTTATACAAACGGTCCTATGACGGAATATAGTTGTTGTGTGTAGATGAGGAACAAGCTACAACTATCATGGAAGAAATTTATCAAGGTCTTTGTAGACCCTACATGAATGCTAAGATGTTATCTAATAAGATCCTCAGGCTAGGATATTTGCTAACATCATACATATCCTGCCAATAGAGTTGCATTCGCTCAGTTCACTTTGGCCATTCTCCACTTGGGGCATTGATATCATTGGAAAGGTCTACCCTAAAGCATCCAATGGCCACGGTTCATATTGGTAGCCATTGCTTAGTTCACCAAGTGGATAGGAGCTTAGTCCTATGCAGTCCTCACATCTGCTAAGGTGGCCAAGTTCATCCAAGAAAACATCATTTCTCGATATGGAGTACCTGAAGAATTGATATCAGATCAGGGATCCCATTTTTGGGGTAAGATCGATAAAATTTGCATAAAATTCGATATCAGAAGGCATCGCTCTACCACTTACAGGCTGCAGACCAATGGGGCAATAGAAGTAGCTAATAAGAATATCAAAGTCATTCTATAGAAAATGGCAGAAACACACAAGGATTGGGCTGATAAGTTACCTCTTGCCTTATGGGCATACTAGACTTCTATATGATCTTTGACAGGAGCAACTCCTTTCTCTTTGGTGTATAGAGTTGAGGCGGTTCTACCCATGCAAATCCTGGCACCATTCTTAAGGGTGCTTCTTGATAGTCAGCTACCTGAAGGAGAGTGGGTGAAGGCCAGACATGACGAGCTCAATTTTCTTGATGAAAGGTGCATGAAGGCCATGGATAATCTGAAGAAGTATCAACTGAGAATGGCCAAGGCCTTTAACAAAAAGGTGAAGCTCCGTCACGTAGAGGTGGGCGAACTTGTTCCTTAAGAACAAAGGGCCCCAATTCATGACCCAAGAGGAAAATTCAGGTCCAAATGGAGCATCCTATTCGCTATCAAAGAAATTCTACTAGGCAAAGCTGTGAAACTCGTAGACCACAACGGCGAAGAAATATCCAAACTGGTTAACATGGATCACCTCAAGAAATATTATATCTGAAAGGGTGAATGGCCTGAACTATGTCAGACTTGATTCCTTTCAATGGATATGTATTCAACTTGACATGTGCAAGTGCGGTCTCAACCATCTAAGGCAATAAATTGGTTCGTAAATTAATAATCAAGGTATCTTAAAAGATCATCATAGTTTGTGTCCCCCAATAATTTCCATTTGGCATGAATGACCATTAGGTATATGTTATCCACCCATTGGTCCGTCACTTCTTACCCAGGATTCTATCCCCCAAGAATCACCATTTGGCATGAAAGGCCATTAGGTATCTGTCATTCACCTATAGTCCATCAATTCTTATCCAAGATTCTATCCCCCAAAAGAAAATCGCCACCAGGCACCAGTTTATAAAGGCCAGTTTATTCTCCCCCCTTGGTCAGTCAAAGTAAAAAAAAAAAAAAAAAATGAAGAGCTTGACACAATAGTGGTAAAGGCCTGTTTGAATCATTAGCCAATGAGTAATGCTATTGATAAATCATCATATCTTGTTATTTGTATTGGTTTCAGGAAAATTCATAGGCTCGTTGGATAAGACATTGAGGAAATGGACCTTGGACATAAATATGAGGGCACTAGGATTGTTGGAATCCATAAATATGTCATTTCTTGGCCAAGTTGGATGTGTGAAGCTACATCACCAATTACTTCGATTGGTGCCTCAACACTGGGATGCCAACCTGCATGCATTTCGGTTTGGATTAATGGAGATTTGCCCAACTCTTGAAGAATTTTGGGTTTTCATGCTATCCCCACCCAAAGGCAGTTTGTTCCAACCCTCTTTGAAGAAGGATTGCTTAGAGAAAATTCAGGATTTCTTCAGATATAAAGAAGAAGAAGTAAAGCAGTTTTTCAGGTATAGGAAGATTGACAATCTGAAGGTGACTCAGATCTTCATCCAATATCTACCAATGGGAAGAACCTATCAGTAGTGATCCTTGGATGCTTATTTACTTTGCATGATAGCTTGTTATGTTCTTTACACACCCAGGCATGGTGCACCATCTATTTTGATTGAGGTAGTAAAACAGTTGAAGAAGGGAGGTGACATCGTCCCTATGGTTCTTGCAGAGACATTCAAGGATTTGATGATATGAGCTATGGCTATAAATTCGGACTAGATCATTCTCAGGGAAGTCCTGCTATTTTTCAGATTTGGCTCATTAAGAAACTAAAGCTCACCACACCATTAAGGGAAGCCCACTTGGAGTTTTTTGTTACCGGGATAAGAGAGAAGTTCTGGAATTCGACCTTATCACCGATTGGAAGAAGTACTTGTAGGAAAGGATTGTGTAGGATATCGCATGGAGGTGCCCAGGGAAGCCATAAGAAGATTTTTTGATGAAGACCCCTAGCCACAACTATCCTAGATTAATGGGATTTACACACACGTCCTTTTATTTGCCTATGTACATCAGCCGACAATACGGGCTCGAGGAGATGGCCCCAAAAGAGTTAGTGAACTTTCACCCACCTTATAAGTTGTCTCCCCACCTTGTTATTCACCTATCCCATTTGTGGTAGGAAGGTGGTCCCCCCCTTTTTCATGTAATTCACTTGGTAATGGGATAAAGAAGTATGTGAATTTTTTTTTATCCCGATTATTCTAATTATGACTTGAGTTATGGAATTGATTGTGCCTAAGCATTGCAAACAAACAAACAAAAAAAAAAAAGAGGAAGAAAGATTTTATTTATGCCAAAAGTAAGTTTTGATAGAGATGTGGAAATAAAATAACGAACAAACAAGGGGAGGGAAAAAGAAAAAAGAAAGAAAATATCCATGTGTTTATGTTGCAAGGAATACAGGAACAAATCCTTATGGGCCAGAAGCTATCATCTGAACCGTACTCTAAACCATCCTCATGAAGCATTGGGGAGTCCACAGATGCTACTCTAACCTGCTCTAGCCTCTGGGTCAGGTCCTCAATTAGTGCACCCTACTGGGCCATCTCCTGATCCCTGGTAACTATCACCTCACATAGGCTATAGTGCATCCTCCTAATCTCAGCATAGACCTCTGGGGACACTTGAGAAAGAGCGTATGAGCAAAAGGAAGTCAAGAGTTAATTAAAAGATGATCACATACTCATATAATCATAAAGAATAAGCAGCCCAAGGGAAGTGTCTACATCTATGTTCGGCTCTGGAAGATGAGGGAGACTAGGTTGGTTGCGTTGGGATAGGTCCAGGCAGGGAAGCCATGAAAGGGGACATTAGCAACCCTTAGAGACCCATCGACACTAGTAGAGGACCCTGCTTGTGAAGGATCAATAGCACTAGCATACGACCAAACAACAGAAGGATCTACACATCTCACTCTCCCCTGAAAGAATATCAGTCAAGACCAAAATAAGGAAGAATCTATAGGAAATACTCAAGAAAGGGCAACATCCCACTGGACCATTGGGACAAAGAGGGGTGCACACTATCTCCTCCTCCAAGAAGGCTCCATAGTCCCTATCAGGATCAAGAAAGGAGTCCTCCCATACTCCGTTAGCCAAGTACTTCATCTCGTCTGTAGGGACAATCTCTAGACAATGCATAGTGGGTGGAGGAAGATAGGGAGAAGGACGTTGATCGATGTCTGACCACTGGGGTACTAATCTCTCTCCTAAATACCAGGCATGGCCCCATAGGCCCTGGAAAAGGACCCGGTTCTCAGATAATTGAAGAACCCAGTTGACTCTCTTAGAATCTGGAAACACCAGGTCATGGAATGGTCTCCAAGTAGCCTGCAAAACCAAGGAAGGGTAAGTACAACACCAGGCGAATAGAACTTCAATATTAGACTTGGCATATCTCAGTGAGATCATTCAAAAGAGAACAATCGGTGGTCCTCGGAGGATGATGTCGAGCCCGGACCACCTAGTTATCTCCCCATTTTGCAGCCAGGGGGAAGAGGAATGTCTCAGGATCCCTCAGTTTCGGGGCTATGGTTCCCAGATGCTCAAAACACTAGGGTTGTTCAAGAAATCAAAGTAAGAAAGTACAGACCAAATGACTGAAAGAAAATAGATATGAGAAGGAAAGTTACCTGGATGATGTAGCCTGCCCCCTTGAGGCCCCTATCCCCATAGGATAGCAGGTCCAGGGACCGCAGGAGATATGCATAGGCAGCCCTGCCCCAGTCTCAGGTATCTACTGTGCGAAGATCTTTGAAGAAGAACACCAGGCAGATATCTACTCCCCCTCGGAGGTCACTGAAGAGGCATTGGCCCATGGCAAATAACAGGAAGGAATGTGCTATTTGAGACATGTTGCCTAGATTCTCCCACAGGCCAACTTTTGACCATCGGGCACTAATCTCCCCTAAGCGGATGCACGTCTGGCCGACTTTAATGGTGATACCGGTCAGATCTACGAACTTCCTAGCAGTCGGGAATCCTACAAGTAGGGTCATGGTTCTACCCCCAAATGGAATGCCTATCAAGGCATAGAAGCACATAGGCGTAATGGTGATCTCGCTAACAGAAAGGTGGAAAGTGTGAGTACTCGACCACCACCATTCCATCAGAGCCCCCATCAATGCTGGATTAAACTTTTGGGTCTCTACAAGGGCTAGCCGGCACAGATAGGTATCATCAACCATCTCTTTCACCCTACGAGGGAGCATCCTATGCCAGGACTGAACCATGTTTGGGTGGCTATAGGAGGACAAGGTAGGCGGTTCCTTCCCCTCATGCTAATGGAAATATAAATAAATAATAAAAGAAAAGAAGCAGCAAAAAGCAAAAACAATACAAAACAGGAATAAAAGATGATCAAAATAATGAATGAAATGTAAAGACTTACCCATGAACCCCATATGGAGTTGTAGATGTGATTCTGACTGTTGTGAAGGGTTTACCTGAAATACCAATCGACCTGACCCTCATCCCTATGGGAAAGACTGCTGTAACTCTCGAGCTGGAGCTCTCCCAAAGTCTTCCTCTTCCTCTATTTAGCTATATTTTCAAAAATTGTAGAAAGCCCCTGAAACTTTCAAAAATTGTAAAAAGCCCCAGAAAGTTTCCCAATTTGCACAAAAACCAGCGAGAATGTCAAATTCTCCAAATAGCTTCTCCTTCAAGAACAAGATGAATATCTTCAAGAACTCCAAGAGCAAAATGAAGAACACTAAGAACAAGAGGAAAAACTTCAAGAAAAACCAGAGGGTTCTAGGAACTCACTTCACTCAAAAAAGTTAGAATGAAGAATGAATAGGGGACAGGACCCATTTTATACAAAAAAAATTTTTAAGATTCTAGATCAAGCATCAAGAATCAAAAAATTCCAAATCAACATCAAGAATCAAATTCTAAACCGAAAATCAAGAATCAAGGAAAAATCAAGAAAAGACATAATTTACTCGGCCCCAGGCAGCCCAATCTCATTGACTCGGCCCCAAGTGGCCTAATTGCATTTACTCGGTCCCAGACGGCCCAATCTCATTGACCTAGCCCTAGGTGGCCCAATCTCAATGACTCGGCCCCAAGTGGCCTAATTGCATTTACCTGGCCCTAGGTGGCCCAATCTCATTTACCTGGCCCCAGGAGGCCCATTAACCCAGCCTCAAGTGGCCCAATTACATTTACTTGGTCCCAGGCGGCCCAATCACTTTTATCTGGTCCCAAGTGGCCCAATGTTATTAACCTGAACCTAGGAGGCCCTTTCTCTTTGAGTCGGATCCAAGTGGCTCGATCTCGTAGATTAAATCCCTAAACTGGTACATGTGAAGCCCAGCTAAGGAAAATCCAAGCATAAATTTTTTTTACTTGTTGCAAGATTGAAAGAGTAGCAAATTCCTCTTTTGTAACCATCAATCCCAGATAGTCCAGATTGGCTCGAAAGACCCATCCTGGAGATCCTATTTCCTTGAATGGGCACATGCGAAGCCTAGCTAAGGAAGAATCAAGATCAAATTACTAACCTTTTTTATAGGATTGAAAGAGAAATGAGTTCCTTTCCCCCAATTGATAACTCAGGTAAGTCCTGAAACTTTAGAGATATTATTTGTTGCATTTGTTTAGCTCCGTCATAACTGAGCAAGATGACGGCAGTATATGCTCCAGGTGATAAAATGTGGTCATTCTTTTCTTTGCCCTTCGACCGTTGATATAGGCCTCGGCCAAAGAATGGCATTCTGTAGACACCAATTTCATCACCCTCCTCTGGCTATGATGAAATATGGATCTTAGAGGTGACTTCCGACTTTCGACCAACAAAGATGCTGATGGAGACATTCCCCTACCCAAAACCTTGAAAATCCCTATGCGAGAGAGAGGAAGGTCTAATTTTGACTTTTCATATATGAAGGAATCTGGTCAAGATGACACTGCAGATAAATAGTGATTGGAAATATGATTTTGACGATATATGATGGGTCAAAATCGAGCTGACGGATCTTTGGCAATCATCCCTGAAAAATCATGCCTTCCTGCACATATGCCACACACATGGACAGTCCCGTTGGAAACCTGGAAAAATCCCTCACCTAATCCAAACACCCTAAAATTCATCCCCTACCTACCCAGATAACCCCGAAACACTCCTAGGTCTAAAACCCTAGAAATTCCCGCACGAGAGGGAAGGGGTCCAATTTGGCCTTCTTATATATGAAGGAATCTTGTCAAGATGACCATACAAATGGATAGTGCTTAGAAATAAGATTCCAATGATATATGGTATGTCAAAATCGGACCGACAGATCTGTCGCAATCTTCCCTGAAAAATCACATTTTTTTCACCGCATGTCGCACACACTGGCCACCCAGCCAGCCCAGCCAAGCCTAGCCTGGCCGCACATTATGCTCGGCCTCACAGCACACTGTGTGTGGCCCTGCAGCACACTATGCGTGGTCCCACCGCACACTGTGCAAGCCCCTGCCACATGCCATGCACATTGTGCCCGCATACCGTGCACACTATGCTTGCACACCATGCACTATGCCGGCACGCCGTGCACACTATGCTCACACACCGTGCACTATGCCTGCACACCATGAACATGGCTCACACATCGTGCACATTGGCCGCATACCCATGCATTCGCGCACTCGTGACATCACTCGCACCCCCGGTAAAACTTTCTCTCTCCTCTCGCTTTCCAAAAATTACATTTTTCAACAAAACTTTTTCTCTCCTACTTTTTTGACAAAACTTTCTCTCTCCTCTCGCTTTTTTAAAAACTACCTTTTCTCGTAAAACTCTCTCTCCTCCCACTTTTTTGAAAATCACCTTTTTCCGAGCTAAAATTTCTCTCTCCTCCCATTTTTTCTAAAAATCCCCTTTTACCCACTGGACAAAAGCCCTTCCCACCCATTTTTTCCTTCAACCCCCCTTTACCCATTGGACAAAAATCCTATCTATTCACTTTAGGCAAGAGCCTTCCTTTCGTCCACTAGATAAAGGGATTCTCCCTCTCCTATTTGGTTGAAAAAAATATAAATACCCCCCTCCCTTAGAAAAAAGACACCAATAGACACTTGAATCCCCTTTCAGAGTGAAATTTTCCTCCCCTCCCGTCTCTTGATTTTCTTCTGATCTTCAGAGCGATCTTCATCAAGATCCGAAAACTCATTTGGATCTTCGAAGTGTTCTTCTGCATCTTGAAGATCTTCAATCCAAATTCTTAGTTAGATCTAGTTTTTAGCGAAAAATAGTATGTTCTTGAGCCACCTCCCTTGAGTGTTCATATTCTTGAGTGTTCTTGAGTGTTCTTGAGTGTTCTTAAGCATTCTTGAGCATTCTTGAGATAGAAAGCCCCCCCTTTTGAGGTTATTCGGGACTATGGTGTTCTTCAATCCATTTTTTAGATCAACCCGTTTCTTTTCAGAAATAGACTTTCCTAATCGAATCTCAATCCGAGTGTCCCTGGAATATTTCTAGAAATAGCCATTCCCAGCGGAAGCTCTACTTAAGTGCCACCTCAGCCTAGCCCTCCATTAGCCTATCCACAGCGGAAGGTCTATCGGACTGCCACCTCAGCCTAGCCCTCCTGTAGCCTATCCCCAGCGGAAGCTCTACTGGAGTGCCACCTCATCCCAAGCCCAGAAATAGCCTTTCCTAGCTAAACCTTTGTCCAAGCGTCCTTGAAATATCTCTAGAAATAGCCATTCTCAATGAAAGCTCTGCTGAAGTGCCACCTCAGCCTAGCCTTCCCTTAGCCTATCCCCAGAGGAAGCACTGTCGGAGTGCCACCTCATTCCAAGCCCAAAATAGCCTTCCCTAGCTGAAGCTCTATCCGAATCCGAATCCGAATCCAAAAGTGATTGTTCCTAGCTGGAACTCTATTTGGATTCCATCACAATCGGCATCTCTCAAAGAAAGGAAGTTGGAGGTCAAGACCATCTTCCCCTGAGCCAAGAGAATCCAAAAAATAGTTTGAGCCGGTACTAATCAGGGGCCCACCCCTCTTGGCCTGAAACAGGGATTAAGTTCAGGTATAATTTCTCAATCAACTTGTCATAATGTAGACTATAAACAAACCTTGTCTTAGTATATATAGTAGATTGAATTCAATTAATGTTTATATGTGTGATAACTTAGCCATACATATGGAATAGTAATAATTGTGGAAAATGTTGATTCTCAAGCATCTAGCAAGAAGACCGGTTGAACCGGACAGATTTGGTGCTTAACACCTTCCTAACTCTATAACCTGACACTTATCCTAAATCTCTGGACCAGACCAAATTTTTGGCCCTTTTTCTCAAGAATCGGGTCGACCCCCGGGTCCTAGGCCTATAACCCTAGGTGGCGGCTCCAAACCTCGTTTGTATGATTGGACCATCATCAAAACCCCCGTCTCAAATGACAAATTTTACACTCTTACGAAAGAGGCCTCCATGTATCTCCGAGCGGTGATACGGCGGTGTGGGGCCTACAAGCGGAGCACACACGACTCAAACCCCTCCCCCTCACATGAAGGTGAAGAGAGAGAGAGGAGAGAGGACGGGGGAGGCATAGCCCATCCATCTCCGTCCGCTACCCTCACACCTTGCCATACCAAATTATGTTTTGATACAATCTATTGCCAATTGGACAATAGAAATAGCTAATGGACACTTTATTAGGAAAAAAGGAGTCGGGTACAACTCTTTTCATATGATATCACTACCATTTTCATTTTGAATTGGCGTAGGATAGTTTGAGCTCATAACACCTCTCTCTCTCTCTCTCCCTCCTCTCCACTCCTCTCCTCTCTGGGAAGCACCAAAAATTTATTCATACATAGAAAAATCCATTTCATGATGAGGCTGTTTTAATATAATCAATGCAAACATACATCAAAGCCTCACATGGTAATGCCTTTGTAATGGTATTCAATTGTCGATGATCTAGTGCATGAAAAGGGAAATTTTTAGAACCGTAATATTATTATTTATTTTTATTTTTTTTTTTACTTCTGTGAACATCAAATGTTAAACATGCTATCTGTTTCCAAACCAATGGAGAGGTTGTTGCTATTATTAAGATCAACATCAGCTCAAGTCTGTTTTGGAATGATTACTATTCCAGTAGAATAGTAATCAAATGGAAGAGAACCCAAAATTGGTGAGTAGCACTCTCCATTTGAATCCACTTGCAATTTTAGGCTATGTTTGGTTGTAAGGGGAATTAAAGGGAAAGGAAGTGAAATTTTCATACTTAAAAAAGAAATTAATGTAATCATTACCCATGTGACTTTAACATTAACTTCAAATCATTTTATATTTAGTTATAAAATTTCACTTTACTTTGCATCCAAAACCCTTTGCTATAATATGTAAAATAAAAATTACATGTAAAATATTTCATTACTAAATATGGTTAAAAAAATTAAGTAGTTTATACAATCACATGGGGTAATGATTATAAACATTTATTTTTAAAGTAAGAAAATTTCACTTTTCTTCCCTTTAAATTCCCATTGCAACCAAACGAAGCCTTAGTGAAATTTGCAACTATTGAGAATTTGTATTTGTTCTAAATATTCTCTACTAATAATTCGGTTTATCGGAAGGGAAAGTATTTTCCTCTGCATAGAGAGAATAAAGGATAGATTGGGAAGCAGTGAAGTGCCTTGAAGCACTTTGAGTCACAACTCCATGCAGTCACAAATAGAATTGTTTTGATGTCATTTCAATCTCATACAGAGACTGAATGAGACACACCATTGGGTCACAACTCCAACTTTGGCATAGCTATCAGAAAAGAAGCAATTCGATCAAACAAGAAAAACTTAGACAAATCTGTATTGAGATCTCAGTTGAGAATCCCAGCTGATATCATGAAGTGTTCCACCTCTGGTTAAAGAAACTTTTGTTGCTACCCTACGTTTTGGGAATCTATATGACATCGACTTTGCTTCACAGAAATACTGGAATTGTTCCATAAAATATTGTCCGAGAATTGATTGTACAAGAATAAGTTCTACCACAACTCTCTCTCTCTCTTTTATGGAGCATAAAATTTCCTGTTGATCTGGCTCCTTGTAGAGTAGTAGGCTTACGTTCGCATATCTCATTTGTTCTCATAAGTTTGGGTGTTATAACACACATGAACTGGATATTAACTGAACGGATTTCATTCATGAGCTGTTTGACGAAATATCTGGGCATTCTAAAATTAAGAATGCATTTTAAACGAACATATACCCAAAAAATATTCTCCTTTCCCAGTTAAGAATGCATTATATATTCCATGTTAGAGCAGAGAAAGAGAATGGGAAGCAGGGACTGAAGAAGAAACTTGTCAAGGAAAGTCAAGGTTGGGACACCCCCGAAAAATGGTGGGAAGTTAATGGTACATATTGAGATTCTTTCAGTACTCGAATTTTGGATTTATTGATGTTGCTTGATGGAATCCAATTTGATTTAAGCAGAAACTAGGGGATTCCCTGAGGAGTGAGCCAATCGGAAATGCAAAGCAAGAAAAGTCAAAATTTTGTGGACATTCTCTTCTATCTTGGTTTGATCACAAAAACAAATAGAAGTGGAGCAAAATTTGTTCGCCTGATATGTCTTTTATTTTTTTCTATAAGATTTTCGGGAGCTTTCAAAGTTGTGAAAATCCACATTCTTACGGTTTATGTCATGTTTATAGTTATTTGATTAAAGTGCTATTTGAGGATATATGTAGAACACTAATGTATCATTGAATTTGACTAGTGATAGCTTGTTGGAGTTAATTGCAAAATAGTATTTACCGTTATTTACATTGGCCTTCCTTTGGTTTTAGGTAAAGGGAAGTGAAATCAATTTTGAAAAGAAAAAAATGAGATTTTGTAATCATGATTCTATAGCCTACCTAAAACACTTAAAAAATTTTGTAAATATATATTTCAGATGTAAATTTATTTTCCTTTTCAAATCAAAAGAATTTGAACTAAGTTTGGTATATTTTAGAGTTTTTTTTTTTATTGGGTGAATGAAAATTATATTTAAAAAGTGAAAAACAAATACAATAGACAAAGCCTAAAGCGACTAAACAAGGGCAAAGTCCCTACTCATCATAAGCTAGTCCAACAAGTGCAGGACAAAACAAGCCAACCATAGGAAAGGAACTGACCAGGAAACAAAGGGGGGGGGGAAGAAACAAGGAAAGAAGACTGGGGAACAAGAAAAAGGGGGGAGGGAAGAAATAAGACATCTAAATTGATGAAACAACAAATAAAGGGGGGAAGGGGATCTAAAATATAGAAAAGAGATGATACAGACCACCTCCAGGCTCACGGTGCTGCATATGCATAGGTATCACAAGCATAGTCGAGATCGTGCTCCTCAGCTTTTGGTGTCCACCAGTCATTGGCTCCGTAATCGGGCACAGAGGAGGAAGTGTCACTACCTAGTGGCATTACAACACTTGCGTCATCATCTAAAAGGCAAAATGCACGTGGTGTGAGCTTCAACTAGCTTAGTGATGGATGTGGTTCATACAAGCATATACACATAGTCCATGATGCGAGAATAGTGCAATACATTTTAAATTAAACCACCTAATATACAACTAAGTCGGGTTCATACTACACAACATATTAGGTTGTATCCCTGGTCCCAAAACTCACACATCAGTTGCCTAGCGATGCAAACTCTAGTCATGATTAGGATCCTGCCGGTCCTGGAATATGACCATCGGTCACCTAACAAACCCCTGATAACCCTCTCCTGGCTATTACTGCACCAAAATTACCATCGACCACAGTAGACTTGTTTCTGCCTCTAATAACAATCACATCATACAACTGAAGTGGCATTCCAGATGGGTTAATCAAACATACCACACTTGGGTTATCCAATGCCTTAGACCCTGATGGCAAGGGGATGTAGTATAGAAATGTCTCCTAACCCCAATATACGACAATAATACCCCACTTCCAGTGAACTCTATAGTAAACCTAACCTTCTGGCCGAATTCTACCCTTACAAATTGACAAGGTTAGTTGAGAAATTTACCTTCCAGTCCCTGAGACTTGCAAATGTAGCAATAGGTGTCTTGGTGCAGCTGTCTAGCTCCAGACATCTTCCCAACAGTGCCAAAAACCTTAGGTTCTTCTCTAATAGCATGTGAGGAAGGTAGCAGCAACTTCCTTGACATGGCCGTAGCCTCCTAGCAACATCAAGGACAGCAGCAACATAGGCAACAACTCTTCCTCCCTTCTCCTCCTCCTCCTCCATCTTTTTCTTCTTCTTCTTCTTCTTCTTCTTCTTCTTCTTCCTTCTTCTTCTTCTTCTTCTTTCCTCTCCTTCCCTAATATAGCCACAACCCCCCTTAGGATCTGTTTGGTTGTGACCCAATTTTACAGGAATTGGGTTATTCCTATGCACTGGTTTATGGACCCACTCAATCCACTGCATGTCAGGTGCTATATGACCAGTAAAACATGTCCTTTCAAACCATGTAATTTGTCCAAGCATACGCCAAGACATGTCGGGCCCATAACAAAAGATTTTAAATTATTCTGTAGACATGCCCTCTGGCAGGTACAATCGACTGGCCAGTTGTGAGCTGGGTAACCTGTCGGTGACCCTATATTTGGTCTACCAATAGCCAAAACCTTGAGCTTTTGAATCCACTAGTTCCACATCTCTCTGGCCATTTCATCACCTCACTTGACTGGTGAATCTGCCAAATGTTGCCGCTTATGACTGTGTATGGTGAACCATAATGGGACAACCATTAATCTCAGTGCCAGCTGGGTCCTAACATTGGGGTTCAGCTGCTTCCAGATTCAGGGTGTTACAGATACTAATAAAGATTGGGCTAATAAGTTGTCTTATGACTTATACAGATACTAATAAAGATTGGGCTAATAAGTTGTCTTATGACTTATGGACTTACAAACTTTAATACAGACATCAACTGGGGCAACACCTTATTCCTTGGTCTACGGAATAGAAGTGGTATTACTAGTGGAAATTTAAGTATCATTTCTTACAGTATTGTTAGATAGTTAGTTGCTTGTAGCTAAGTGGGAGCAAACCAGATATGATGAACTCAACTTCCTGAATGATAATAGGATGAAAGACGTGGAAAATTTGAAAAAAAATACCAACAAAGAATGGCTAGGGCATTCAACAAGCATGTACAACCTCACCTAATTAGAATAGGGGACTTGGTTCTGAGAAAGCAAAGGGGTCCTATTCATGATCCCAAGGAAAAATTCTGGCCAAATTGGAGTGGCCCATTCACAGTTAAGGAAGTGTTTCTAGGGAAAGCCATCTAGCTAATGAACTTGGATGGAGAATAAGTACCAAGGTCACGGAAGTTGTTTTTCTTTTCATCCTAACATTAAGTTGATCACAGGAGTAGGAATCATGGATTCTCTGGATGAGAAAAAGTGGACATTGGAGATAGACAGGAAGAGTCAAGGCTGTTGGAAGCCACAAACATACAACTATCTGGGAAGAAAAGATGCATAAAGCTGCACCATGGTTCCTATGGGTACCCCAAGATTGGGATACTGATCGATATGTGCTCATATTCTAGACAGACAAAATATACCCCACCATAGAAGAATTTAGAGCTTGCCTATCCTCCCCCACCTCTAGGGGTGATATTTTTCCCTCCATTGGAAAAGGATTTACAAAAGGAATCTATAATTCTTTGGATGGAAAAGCAAAGATATAAAAAAGTTTGTTAGTTACAGGATGATTGACTCACCAAGGTTTAACTCGGTGAGGGAGTTGCCTATTGTGCCTAACGTTTCTCTCCAAGAGAATATTCCTATTTCAGGTAATATTCCTAATAAAGAGATGTCAATCGAGGGAGGTATTCAAATTTGCTTGGACTCTCCAATTTTGAGTCCTAAAAAAATAGGAAATATGGGAGATATTGGGGATTATGATTCTCACAATATGGGCCACAATGAGGATACCTCAGAGGAGTTAGATATGGGCTCAGAAGACGGGTTGGTGGAGTATGACCCAGGTGTTAGTCCAGGTCGATCTGGGTTACCTGTGGAGAATGTGGGGCATCAGTTACCTGCTATAGTTGATGGACCTGAGACAGTCATAGAGGCCAAATGCCCCCCCTCGTTCAACAAGGTTGGGTGCTGGTAGGGGTATGGTAGTGGAGGCATCACAGGAAGTCAGCGCTCTAGTCTAGAACCTAGGAGTGAGCTTGTGGTCTCTTCTTTGCCTATGACGGAGGTCTCAAGGGGGGCTATTTCAATGATCCGTGAGGTAGTAATGGTGCATAGGGCGGCTATGACCAGGGAGAGAGAGGGAGGTGACTTGGTTGTGGGAGGAAAGTAGAAGAAGAAGGGAGGAGGTTAGACAAAAAAGTCTGACAAAAATCAAGTCTCAAATAAGTGATCCATATGTGTTCTTTATTGGAACATTTGGAGTGTTAGGAAGGCTGCAGCGAGAAGTGCCTTAAGAAGAATGTTGATGGAGTCTACTCCAGACTTTCTTTGTTTGGCTAAACCAATGGTTCATGTAAGTAAATTCCCTGCTTCATTCTTCAGTAAGATAGGTTATAGTTTTGATTTTATTCATAATAATAGGCGAGATAAAGTGCCTAATCTATAGATAGTTTGAAAGCTTGGTATTAATCGTTCGATGGTTGTTGGTATGTCGGATCAACACATATCAATGATGGCGGATTGGGCTGGAATGAAGGTTGGTTTGTCCCTAATTCATGCTAGTTCTTTTAAAGTTGTGCGGCATCAATTATGGCTTGATTTAGAATTGCAGATTATTCGGTGATGCCTTGGGCGGTTATAGGTGATTTCAATGCCACCTTAATGTCCCATAAAAAAAGAGGTCCTACAAGGCTTAATCCTAGTTCTATTGAGTTCCAGGTGATGGTTGATGTATGTAGGTTGTTACCAGGTCCTTCCCAGGGGAAGAAATATACTTGGTCTAATAACCGGTGGAGGGTACATGTGGCAGTGGTATTGGACAGTAGCTTTTGTAATGAGAAATGGCTTGATGCTTTTAAGAACATTGGGTAGTGGGTGTTTGTTAGTTCTGGTTCAGACCATTCCCCTCTCCTGGCCTCTTCTCAATGTGTGCCAAAGTTGAAGAATTGCCCTTTTTGCTTCTATGGTTTTTGGATGAAAAATGATAATTTTCTGTCTGTGGTGGAGGATGCTTGGAAGGTTTATGTGGGGGTTAATCTAATTTTTAGGCTTTCTCAGATGCTAAAATGGGTTAAGGAGAAGCTAAAGGTATGGGCAAGAGAATCCTTTGCTAACTTAAATGTTGAGGTTGATAAGGCTTTATTGGAGTTGAGGAAGGTTCAGGACATGATTGAGGTGTCTGGAATGTCCGATGACTTGTTTAACAAGGAGGCTGATGCTAAGATAGCCTTAGTCACAGCTTCCCGTATGCAAGAGAAGTTATGGGATGAAAAAGCCAAGTTGAGGTGGATGAAGGAAGGGGATGGAAATTTGAAATTTTTTCATCTATCGATGAAGATGAGAGAAGTTCGTAATCAAATTTGTATCTTAAAAAGAGAGGATGGTTCATGGATCTCAGATCAGCATAGTACTGCCTCCTATATCTCTTATTTTTTCCATAAAATTCATGAAGCCTATGCGGCATCTGTGCATTAGGAGCTATTGGAGTGTATCCCTAAGGTGTTGACAGATGAGGATGTTGTGAATTTGCAATCTTTTCCAAGTAGGGCTTAAATAAAGTTGGCTATCTGGGACTTAGATCCCAAAATTCTCTTGAGCTTGATGGTTTCCCAGGGAATTTTTTTAGGAAATGCTAGGAGATTGTTGAGGATTTTTGTCAGGCAGTAATCTCTTTTTTTGTGGATGGTAGGTTGCCAAAAGGGATTAATAATTGCTTTATAACTTTGATTCTAAAGGTAGAAAGTGCCTCTTCTTTAGACAAATTTTGCCCTATATGCATTGGGAATTTCTTTTGTAAAGTCATTTCAAAAATTATGTCTTCCAGACATATGTGTTTGTTGCCTAGGCTGATTTCTGAAGAACAGGGCGCTTTCCAGAAAGGGAAAATAATTTCAACAACATTAGCCTGGCCTCTGAATTGGCGAATCAGATGCACACTACAGTGAGGGTAGTGGAATGGAATTGAAGCTTGACGTGCAAAAGGCCTATGATTCTTTATCATGGGAATTTCATTTTACGACCTTGGATAAGTTTGGCTTCTCTTCTAAATGGATTTCTTAGATTCATCATCTGTTGGTGTCTTCCAAGGTATTATGAGGTTAGCAGCCAGAGATATCTCCCTTCTCCCCATTGGGGGGAAGGAAAAAGACTTTTGCATTCGGCCCTCTCTCCTCTTTTTCTCTTTCTTTAGGGAGGGAAGTGTCATGTGTGCTTTCCTGTGGGCCCTACACCACCGTATTACCGCTCGGAGATACGTGGAGGCCTATTTCGCAAGAGTGTAAAGTTTGTCATTGAGACGGGGGTTTGATGATGGTGCAATATGGGGGATTGGGATCATACAAAAAGGGGTTTGGTGTCACCAACTAGGGTTATGGGCCTAAGACCCGAGGGTGGACCTAATTCTTGAGAAAAGGGCCCAAAATTTGGTATGGTCTAGAGATTCAAGGTAAGTGTTAGGGTGTAGAGTTGGGAAAGTGTTAGGCACCCAATCTACCCGGTTCAACCGGTCTTCCTATTAGATGCTTAAGAACAAACCTTATTCACGATTATTCCTATTCTGCATGCATAGCTATGTTATCACACATGTATACATGGACTGAATTTAAATGACTATGTACACTAAAACAAAGTCAATTTAAAGTCTACATTATGACGATTCAGTTGAGAAATTATACCTAGCTCAGGGGAAGATGGTCTTGACCTCCCACTTTCTTTCTTGAGAGATGTTTATTAGATAGAGTTCCGACTAGGAATGGTTACTTTTAGATTTTGAATGTGGTATTGATTCGGTAGAGTTTCCCTAGGGATGGGCTACCTTCCGGTTTTGGTTACAGTGGCACTCTAGCAGAGCTTCCGTTGGGATAGGCTATGGGAGGGTTAGGCTGTGGGTACTCTGGTAGAGCTTTTGATAGGATGAGATATTTCTAGATTTTGGCTAAAGTGGCACTCCGGCAGAGCTTCCGCTGAAAATAGGCTTTTCTTTAGGGATTGAGGAACTTTTAAGGCCTGAAGAACACTTCGGATCATATGAAGATCTCTCCAAAGACTTGACAAACCTCAAAAGAGGGAGGGAGACTAAGGGGAAACTTTTTCCACACAAAAACTCACTCAAAGATGGCAAGGGATTGAAGAATTTCGAATGCACGAAGAACACTTCGAAGATCCGAAGATGAAGATCTCTCCGAAGACTTGAAAAACCTCAAGGGGTGAGGGGAGGAGAGAGGGTAGAGCTTCTCTACTATGGATGTTCATAGGAGCCTTGAGTGAGTAAAATCAAAGGGAGGGGGTATTTATAGAATTCTTAAACCAATGAGGAGGAAAGGGTAATTTCCTTAGCCAATGGGGGAAAAAGTGGTTTTTCCAAACAAATAGGGTGAAAATATGAAATTTTGGACCAATGGGGTGGAAAGTGATATTCTTTGACTAATAGGGAAAAAGTAAATTTTTTTTGAGCTAATAAGGTAAAAAGATACCTTTTTGGGCCAATGGGAGGTTGCAGTATAAGGTATGCTAGCGGGATAGTGTAAAGTGCACAAGTGGGTGAAGAGAAAATCTCTTCACCAAACTGGTCATTGGAATGCACATTTCAGCCATTGATTGTGACACATGAGGTTAGGCAGGGGTGCACAGGGCATGCATGGTTGCACAGGGCATGTTGGGCATGTCGAGGGGGGGCTGGCAGGGGAGCATGGCACATGGCACATGGTGCATGGTGCAGGCAGGGTGCACAAGGCGGGTAGATGGGGGTGTGAGGCATGCACATGGGGCTGGTGTTCTGAAGGGCTGACGGGTGTGTAAGGCATACGCGCGGGGGTGCACGACACTGCCAAGTGGGGGCACGAGGCATATGCACAGGGGCGTGAGGCACTGGCAAGCAGGGGGTGAGACATATGCGGCGGGCACACGAGGCATGAGTACGGGTGCGCGAGGCATGCACACGGGGGTGCGAGGCATGTGTGCAAGGGCATGAGGCATGTGCGGCGGGTGCACGAGTTAGGCACGTGGGTGCATGAGGCATGGGCATGGGGGTGTGAGATATGCGTGGCGGCGTGAGAGGCATGAGCAAGGGTGCATAAGGCATGCGTGCAGGGGTACGAGGCATGCATGTGGGGGCAAGTGAGGGCTGGCGGGCCCGTAAGGCTTGTGCGTGAGGAAGGAAGGGTTCTGTGCAGGGAAGGCAGGGTTACACATGAGGTAGGCAGGGCTACACGCAGGGCAGGCAAGGCTACGTGCGGGGTAGGTAGGGTAGCATGTGCATGAAAGTGTGATTTTCTAGGAAAGATTGTGGGAGATCCGACGGTCAGATCCTGACGTACCATATATCGTTGGAATTGTGATTCTGATTACTATCCATCCGTACAGTCATTTTGACCATATTTTTTTGTGTGTCAAAAGTCATAATTGGGCCCTCTTTCCTTTTGTATGGGATTTTGGGTGAGTAGGGGATGTTTCTGGGTTGGATTACGTTAATCAATTATCATCGCTGTCGATCGAAAGCAAGAAGTCATGTCCAAGATCCATAATTTATTATAGCTAGAGGAGGGTGACAAAATTGGGTGTCTACAGAAATCCCCTCTTTGGCCGAGGCCTGTGCCAACAGCCGAAGGGCAAAGAAAAGAACGAACGCATTTTGTCACCCAGAGCATGTACTGTCCTCATTTTACTCATTAATGATGGAGTTAAAAATGCAACAGATAATATCTTTTAACTACTTTAAAGTTTAAGACTTACTTGGGCTGCAGATTGTAGGAAAGAAATTAGCTACTCTTGCAATCCTACAAAAGACGTTAGTATTTGAAATTTTTCTTTTCTTATACTGAGCTTCCATGTGCTAGTCTAAGGAATTCATCAATGAGATCGGGCCACTCGGAGCCGATTCAAAGAGATTGGGCCACCTAGGGCCGATTTTATGAGATTGTGCCACCTGGGGCCGGACCAATAAAATTGGGCCACCTGGGGCTAATTCAATGAAATTGGGCCACCTGGGGCTGGGTCAATGAGATTGTTTCTTTTCTTGATTTCTTTCGTGTCCCTTGATTGGGGTTCTTGAATTTGAACTAAGAGATTGGAACCTTGAATTTTGGCTTTTTGATTTGGAATCTTGCTCTTTGCTTTTGAGATTTTACATTTTTTTTTTAATTTGAATTTGACTATAATTTTTATCTACCAATGGGATTTGACTTTCACCTTCCCATTTCATGTGATATATTTTCATCTACCACACAAATTTGCTTTATATTTCACCTTCCCTTTGATTTTTACCTTCCACTTTCATGTGATATAATTTCCATCTACCACAAGAAATTACTTTTTGAATTTGACATTTTGTGGTAAGAATCTTTAATTTTCACCTTGGAATTGGAATCTCAAATTATTTTTTTTTAATTTTTTAGAAAGCGATTTTTTTACCCATAAAATGGTCCCCCCTCCTGTTCATTCTCCATTCCAATTTTTCTAATTTGGGAATGATTTGTGAACCAGAGAGCTCAGGTTTTTGAATCTCCTTGAAGATTCGAAGCTTTTTGCACTTTTTCGGGTTTCTTCAAATTTTTTCCCAAGATCTTCAAGTTTACCCTTGAAGTTTTTCATCTTCTCCTTGAAGATCTTCATAGTTCTTGAGGAAGGAGTCATTTAGAGAATCTGACATCTTTTTGGGCTTTCAAACAAATTATGAAACTTCTTGAGGTTCCTTGTAATTTTGGGAAATATGGTTGAGAGAAGAAAGAGAAAGACTTACGGGGAGGTCCGGCTGGATGGTTGTAGCAATTCTTCTCGAAGGGATGAGGGTCCCACGGATTGGGACACCGGTCAAACACTTCACAGGACTCAAGATCATGTCTGCAACTCAGTATGGGGCACATGGGTAAGTCTTTGCATTTTATTCATTTCTCTTTATCCATTTATTATTGTTGTTTTTGTTTTTTCTTTAATTTTTTTTGTTTATTATTATTTTTAATTCTAGAAGCACAATGGGGGAGAACCACCGACCTTGGCCAGATATGGTCATCTGAATACAGCTCAGGATTGGTACAAGATGCTCCCTCGTAAAGTGAAGGAGTTGGTTAACTCATCTTACTTGAGTCGATTGGCTTCCATAGAGACTAGAAAGTTTAGCCCGGCATTGGCAAGGGCCTTGATGGAGCGGTGGTGGCCGAGTACTCACTCCTTTCATCTTCCTACTGGCAAGATTACCATTACACCTCTCTACTTCTATGCACTGACGAGCATACCATTTAATGGGAGACCCTTGTCCTTTTTTAAGACTATGATAGCACAGGAGTTCACGGATCTCACTGGCATTGATACCTAGGATGACCAGAAAGATATCCGCTTAGGTGAGATCAGTGCCCATTGGTGCAGGAGAGACCTGCGGGTGCACCTCAGTAACATTATGCAAGTGACCCATTCTTTCCTTCTTTTTACTATGGGTCAGTGCCTCTTTAGTGATCTCTGAGATGGGGTGGACATTCGCTTGGCTGCTTTCTTCTAGAATATTCGGAAGTGGACACCTGGGATTGGGGCGAGGCCGCTTATGCATACTTTCTGCGAACTCTAGACCTACTATCATATAGAGACTAAGGTCTCAAGGGAGCGGGCTACATCCTCTAGGTAATCTCTCATCCTTGTACCAATTTCTTTTCATTTGGTTGTATTTCCTCACTTTGATTTTGCAAATCAACCCTGGTGCTATGAGCATTTGGAGATTTTGGCTCTCATACTAAAGGATCCTCGAGCATCACCCTTTCCCATAGCCACGAGATGGGGAGAAAGCCAAGTACTAAGGGGCCGATGCCATCCTCTAAGGACCACTGCTCGTTCTCTCCTAAATGGTCTTACAGAGGCAAGCCATGCTTGTCATTAAATTTCCTTCTGTCCTATGCTGTACTTACTTTTTCTTGAATTTGCAGGTCACATGGAGACCATTTCAGCCTCTTACATTCCCAGACTTTGATGAAGTTACCCGGGCTAGATACTTATTAGAGAACTGTGTCCTATTTAGGGGTATATGGGGCCATGCCTGGTATTTAGGAGAGAGAGTTATACCCAATGGTCTGATTCTGATACATGCTTCTCTCCTTGTCTTCCTACACCAACCATGCATTGTTAGAGTGCATTCCTGCGAATCAGATCGAGAGACTGGCCGACGAAACATGGGATGATTCCTTCTTAGACCAGGATAGGGATTACAAGACCTTCCTTGAGGAAGAGACGGTATGCACCCCTTTTGGTCCTGACGGTCCAGTGGTATGTTTCTCTTCGTTGAGTATCACCTTCATGCTTCAATCTTTTTTTCTTTGGCCTTGATCAATGTTCTTTTAGGGGAGAACATGGCATGTAGACCCTTCTACTATTCAATCACATGTTGGTGCTACTGGTCCATCCCAAGCTGGACCTTTTACTAGCATGGGTGGGTCCCTCAGGATAGCCACCATCCCCTTCCATGGCTTTCCAGGTTGGTCTTATCCTAATACATCCAATCTTAGCATCCCTCATCTTCTGGGGGCGGAGAACAAACATAGATGCTTCTCTTGGGCTGCCTATTCCATATGACTTAACCATCCCTCATTTGCTTGGCCTTCGACCTCCCTTAGCTGATATGCTCTTTCTCAAGTGTCTCCAGTGGTCTGTACCAAGATTAGGATGATACATCAGAGCTTGTGTGAAGTGGTGATCAACGAGGTATCTTTATTTTTATCTTGTCTTTCTTCTTTTATTACTCTTCTTCTTGATGATCTCTTATATTTCTTAGGAAGGAAAGATTGTTGCCTTAGAGAGCTAAGTTAGCTCCTACCAATAGGAGAATGCCCAGCAGCATGCAAAGATTTAGGATCTAACTCAGAGGATGGCGAATTTGGGATTTGCACCTATGAACTCATCGACATTCCATGAGGGCAACCACAGGTATGGTTCAGACGAGGACTTTGACTCTTAGGGATATGTTCTTGTAGCTCCTGCAAGCACAAACACATGTATATCTTTTTTTTTTCCCTCCCCATGTTTATTCCTTATTCCCTTTGTATTACTGAATTTGGCCTTTTATGAATGAAGATCTATTGGTGTTATAAAGCCAATTTTATTTATGAATTTGAGTTTTTAGGCACAATTAATTCCATAACTCAAGTCTTCATTAGAATAATCGGAATAACATGAACGCCCAAATATCACACTATGTCACTACCAAGTTTAATACATGGAATGAAAATAACTTTCTTACCACAGACAAGATAGGTAGGTAATAAGGTTGCGAGACAGTCCTTGGGGTGGGTAGAAGTTCACCAACCCTCCTAGGTCCTCTTCTTTCAATCCATACTGTCGGCTGATGTAGCTGGGCAAGTAAAAGGATGTATGAGTCAATCCCATCAACCTAACATAGTTGTGTCCAGGCGTCTTCATTAGAAAATCTTCTTATAACCAACATGGGCTCCTCCATGTAATATCTCATGCAGTAATTTGTTGTAGGTAACTCTCCCAATCAACGATAAGCTTGAATTCAGGGACTTCCCTCTTATTCTGGTAGCAAAGAGCTCTGAGTTGGCATTCTTTTAATGGCCTGGTCAACTTCAATTTTTCAAGGAGCCAAATCTAAGAAATAGTAGGATTTCCTTGATACTGATCAAATCCAAATCTATGGCTATGGTTCATGTCATCAAATCCCTTGAGCATTTCTACAAGGACCGTAGGGATGATATCACCTCCTTTCTTCAATTGCTTTACCACTTCTATTAGAATGA
Organism: Macadamia integrifolia; assembly: GCF_013358625.1. Lineage (NCBI taxonomy): Eukaryota > Viridiplantae > Streptophyta > Magnoliopsida > Proteales > Proteaceae > Macadamia > Macadamia integrifolia. Next base: position 34,031,451 of record NC_056559.1, on the reverse strand, counting down.
GTGGTTCACCACATCTGGGAGTTCGGAGAACGTAACAAGCTATCATGCAAAGTAGATAAGCACCCTATGATCTTTGTTGATGGATTCCTCCCAATGATAGATACTGAGCGAAGATCTTGGTGACCTTCAAAATGTCAATCTTCCCATATCTAATGAATTGCTTCACTTCCTCTTCTTTCCATCCGAAGAAATCCTGAATTTTCTCCGAGTAATCTTTCTTCAAAGATGGTTGGATTAACCGATCCTTGGGTGGAGATAGCATACTAATTCTGAATTCTTCGAGAGTTGGGAAAATCTTAACTAATCCAAACCGAAATACATGAAGATTGGTATTCCAGTGTTGAGGCACTTTCCGGAGTAAATGGTGATGTAATTTTACACACTCGATCTGACCGAGCATTGACATATTTATAGGTTCCAGTAGTCCTAGAGCCATTATGTTAATGTCTAAGGTCCATTTTCTCAATGTCTCATTCAGCGAGCCTATGACTTTTCTTGTAGCCATCACAAATAAAAGAAGATGTGGTGATTTGTCAAGTATCACTCATTAAGTATTGACACAACCAAGCCTTTACAACTGTTGCATCAAACCCTTTTATATATATTTTTTGACTAATCAAGGGTAGGGAATGAACTGGCCTTGACATACTGGTGCCAGGTGGCAACTATTGTGGGGTGAAATTCTAGATAAGAATTTGGAGGACCATAGGTGAATGACTGATACCTAACAGTCTTGTATACCAAATGGTGATTCTTGGGGGACACAAGCTATGATGATCTTTTAGATACCTTGATCATTAATCTAGGAACCAATTTATTCCTCTAAATGGTTGACACCGCACTTGTACATGTAAGTTACCTACGTATCCCTTGAGAGGAATCAAGTCTAGTGTAGTTCATGCTATTCACCCTTATAGACATAATATTTCTTGAGTTGATCCATATTGACTAGGCCAGGTATTTCTTCACCGTTGTGGTCTATGAGTTTTATAGCTTTGCCTGGTAGAATCTCTTTGACAGTAAATGGGCCACTCCAGTTGGGCCTGAATTTTCCTCTTGGGCCATGAATTGGGGCTCTCTGTTCTAGAAGAACAAGCTCACCCTCCTTTATATGACGGGGCTTCACATTCTTGTTGAAGGCCCTTACCATTCTCAGTTGAGTTCGTCATGTTTGGCCTCACCCATTCTCCTTCAGGTAGCTGACTATCCAATAGCACCCTTAGGGATGGCACTAGGATTTTCATGGGTAGAACTGCCTCAACCCCATACACCAAAGGGAAAGGAGTTGCCCCTATCGAGGATCACACAAAAGTTCGATATTCCCACAAGACAAGGGGTAACCTATCCGCCCAATCCTTGTGTGTTTCAGCCATTTTCTGTAGGATGACCTTGTTGTTCTTGTTGTCTGCTTCTACTGCCCCATTGGTCTGTGGCCTGGACGTGATAGAGCGATGCCTTCTGATGCCAAACTTTGTACAGATCTTATCAGTCTTGCCCCAAAAATGGGATCCCTAATCCGATATCAATTCTTGAGGCACTCTATATCGACAAATGTTTTCTTGGATGAATTTTACCACCTTAGCAGATGTAAGGACTGCATATGATTGAGCTTCTACCCACTTGTTGAAATACTCAATGGCTACTAAGATGAACTCATGACCATTGGATGCTGTAAGGGTTGACCTTCCCTATAATATCAATGCCCTAAGTAGAGAATAGCCAAGAAGAATTGAGTGAGTGAAACTCTGTTGGTGGGATTTGTATGATATTGGCAAATATCTGACATTTGTGGTATTTCTTGACAAAGGTTACACAATCTGCTTCCATTGTGTTCCAATAATATCTCAGCCTAAGGATCTTTTTATTTAGCATCTTGGCATTCATATGGGGTCCACAAAGGCCTTGATGAATCTCCTCCATGATGGTTGTAGCTTGTTCTTTGTCCACACACAACAACTGTATTCCATCATAGGATCTCTTGTATAACAAGTCTCCTTGAAAGATGAATTGGGTGGCACATCTCCTTAGGAATTTATTTTCTTTTTCAGTTGTTTCAATTGGGTACTTCCTTTCCCTGATGAAATCCACTATGTGAGCAAACCAAAACTGACCATCTATAGTGAGAGAGTTGACCGAATTCTGATAAATGGGCCTCCTTCTTTGTTCCACTAAGAATGGTCAAACCCTAGCCATAGGGTTGCACTCTATCATGGAAGCCAAGGTTGCAAGGGCATCGGCAAACCGGTTGTTGTCCCTTTGGAAGTATTCAAACAAAATCTTCTCAAAGTGTCCAATCACTTCTTCCAGATGTTCTTGATACGGCATCAGTTTCTCATCTCTAGTCTTCCACTTTCCTTGCGTCTAACAAATGATGATGGATGGATGAATCACTGTATACCTTGATCCTTTTTACCCCAATGGTTAGGGCTATTTTGAGTCCCAAGGCGCAAGCTTCATATTCAGCAATATTGTTGGTACAGGGGAAATCAAGGTGGAATGATGAAGGCAAATAAAGGTCATTAGGAGTGATAAGCAATAGCACCACACCTATTTCAATTAGCCGTTCCATCAAAGAACAACTACCATTCATTAGCTATGTCTTCTTCTTCTATTGTTGTGATCTCTTCATTTGGGAAGTCATGTTTAGGGCTCTTCCATCTTTCGTGGGGTGTGCAGTTGAATGATCGGCTATAGCTTGCCCCTTGATAGACTTCTGAGCAATATAGGTGATGTCAAACTCTGATAACAATAGCAACCATCAAGCCATCCTTTCTGTTAGTGTTGGTTTCTCAAAGAGGTACTTGATTGGATCCATCCTTGAGATCAAACGTACCGGAAAAGCTACCATGTAGTTGTGAGGGTAGCGGCCGAAAATGGACTTATGTGTATCAATTCCATCCTCTTTCCTCTCCTTCATCTCTTTCATGTGAGGGAGGGAGGTGTGTCATGTGTGCCTACCCTGCAGGCCCCACACAACTGTATCACCACTGGGAGATATGTGGGGGCCTATTCGCAAGAATGTAAAATTCATCATTCAAAACGGGGGTTTGAAGATGGTCTAATATAGGGATCGGGATCATATAAATGGGGGTTTGGAGTCACCACTGAGGGTTATGGGCCTAGGACCCTGGGGTGGGCCCAATTCCTGAGAAAAGGGCCCAAAATTTGGTCTGGTCTAGAGATTCAGAGTAAGTGTCAGGTTATAGAATTGGGAAGGTGTTGGGCACCCAATCTACCCGGTTTGACCGGTCTTCCTACTAGATGCTTAAGAATGAACATTTTCCATGATTATTAATATTCCACATGCATGGCTAAGTTATCACACATATATACATTGACTGAATTTAAACTACTATATACACTGACAAGTTGGCTGAGAAACTTTACCTGAACTTAATCCCTGTTTCGGATCAAGAGGGGTGGGCTCCTAATTAGTACCAGCTCGGACTGTCTTTTTGATTCTCCTAGCTCAGAGAAAGACGGTCTTAACCTCCAACTTCCTTTCTTAAGAGATGCTAACTGTGATGGTATACAGATAGAGTTCTAGCTAGGAATGGTTACTTTTGGATTTAGATTCGCACAGAGCTTTGGCTAGGGAAGGCTATTTCTGGGCTTAGGATGAGCTTGCACTCTGGCAAAGCTTCTGCTAGGGATAGGCTATGGGAGGGCTAGAATGGGGTGGCACTCTGACAGAGTTTCCACTAGGGATAGATTAGGGGAGGGCTAGGCTGATGTAGCACTTCGGCAGAGCTTCCGCTGGGAATGACCATTTTTAGAAAGATTCCAAGGGCACTCGGATATGGCTTCCGCTAGGAACTGCTATTTTAGGAAAGAAATGGATTGACCTGAAAATGGATTGAAGATCCCTAAAGCCCTGAAGAACACTTTGAAGATCTGAACAGAGTTCCAGATCCTGACAAAGATCTCTTTGTAGACCCGAAGAACCTCAAGGAGGGGTTTCTATTTCTGGTAAAAACCAAGAACACTCAAAGCAGGGAGTTAAAGAACACACTATTTAAAAAAAAAATGGATTGGACTAAGAATTTGGATTGAAGATCTTTAAAGTCCTGAAGAACACTTCAAAGATCTGAACAAGATTTTGGATCTTGACGAAGATCGCTTCGAAGACCCGAAAAAAATCAAGAAGGGGGGAGGAGAGAGGGTAGAGCTTCACTACTATGGAGTGAGGTGGATTGTTTGGTGTGTGAAATCTAAAGGAATCCAAAGGAGGGGGTATTTATAGATTTTTCTGGCCAATAGGAAAGAAGAAACATCTTTATCCAATGGAAGAAAGAAGATTTTTGGACTAAAGTGGGTGAAGAGGACTTTTAGCCAATGTGTAAAAGGGATTCTTGGACCAAAATGGGTGAGGATGGATTTTATCCAATGGGCAAAAAAGACGTTTTTTGAGAGAGAGAATCCTTAGAAAAAGGGGTTTTTAGTCTTAAGTGGGTGAAGAGGGGATCTCTTCACCAATCAGATCAGCGGAAAACCAATCTCAGCCATTGACGGTGATGCCCAAGATTTGGCCGAATTGCATGGGGCATGGTTAGTATGTGAAGGGTAGGCAATGTCCACAAAGTGTGTAGGCAATGTCATGGGTGTCCAACGCATGGCATGCGGAAAGTGGCATGGGTGTGCGGGCAGTGGTATGGATATATAGGAGCGGAATGAGTGTACGGCACTATGGCACAGGTGTGCAGCACACAAGGCTGGTTGGGGTAGCAGGTATGGGTAGTAACCATGGGCAGTAGCCATGGGCAATAACCATGGGCTGGTAGCTACAGGCATAGGCGAGGGCTGTAGTATACATAGGCACGGGCTACAACCAGCAGGGGTGCAGGTCATGGCCAGAGGGGGCACGGGTTATGGCCAGAGGGGTCACGGGTTATGACCATAGGGGCACAAGTCATGACCAGTGGGGGACTAGGTCATAACCAGAGGGGGCGCGGGTCATGGCCAGAGGAGGTGAAGGATGGGTAGCAAACATAGGCAGCACCCACAGGCAGCACCTATGTGCTACAACCATGGGCAGTAGTCATGGGCTATAGCCATAGGCAACAACCATGTACTGCAGCCATGGGTTGCAGCCATGGGCAACAGTCGTGGGTAGTAGGCATGCGCTAGGCAGCAGCTAGTCTGATTTTGACGTACCATATATCATCGGAATCATATTTTTGAGCACTATCCATCCATACGGTCATATTGACTAGATTCCTTCATGTATAGAAAGTTAAAATTGGCCCCTCTTCTCTCTCGCTTGGGGGTTTCTAGGGTTTCAGGTAGAGGAGTGATTCTATCATCATCTCTATTGGTCAAAAGTCAAAAATCGCATCCAAGATCCGCATTTCATCTTAGCCATAGGAAGGCGACAAAATTGGGTGTCTGCAGAATGCCCCTCTTTGGCCGAGGTCTGTGCCAACGGCCAAAGGGCAAAGAAAAGAACAGCCACATTTTGTCACCCGAAGCATGTACTGCCGTCATCTTACTCATTTATAACAGAGTTGAAAAATGCAATAGATAATATCTCTCAACTTTTTAGAGTTTTAGGACTTACCTGGGCTACTGATTATGGGAAAGGAATTCACTGCTCTTCCAATCTTGCAAAAAATGTTAGTACTTGATTTTTGGATTTTCCTTTGCTGGGCTTCACATGTGTCAGTTTAGGGAATTTGATCTCCAGGCTGGGTCTTTCTAACTAATCAGGGCTATTTGGGACCAGTAGTTACAAGAGAGAAGTTCGCTGCTCTTCCAATCTTGCAACAGACAAAGATATATGATTCTTGGATTTTCTTTAGCTGGGCTTTACATGTGCCAGTTCAAGGAATTTGGTCTCCAGGCTGGGTCTTTCGAACCAATCTAGGATATTTAGAACCAGAAGTTATAAGAGAGAAATTCGCTGCTCTTTCGATCTTGCAACAAGTAAAACCATTTGATTCTTAGATTTTCCTTAGCTGGGATTCACATGCGCCATGTCAAGGAATTTGCTCTCCAGGTTGGGTCTTCGAGCCAATCTAAACTATCTGGGACCTATGTTTATAAGAGAGGAATTCGCTGCTCTTCCAATCTTGTAATAGGTAGAAAAATTTGATTCTTAGATATTCCTTAGCTGAGCTTCACATGTGCTAGTTTAGGGAATTCGGTCTTCCAGGCAGGTTCTTTCGAACCAAGCTGGGCTATCAGTTCTTTCAGGCGGGTTCTTTTGAATCTGGCTAGGCTATCGTGTCTTCCAGGCAGGTTCTTTCGAAATCGAGCTGGGCTATCTGGTCTTCCAGGTGGGTTCTTTCGAACTAGGCTGGGTGTTTGAGATTTTGGATGTAACCGTAAGCATACGGATCAGTGTAGCTACGGGTCGAACTTAGAGAGAGCAGCCACTTTATTTTTTTTTCTTTTAATAATGCGAAAGTGAACCTATTAATGGTTGTGATCTAATTCTAACTATCGTCCTAAACATATGTATCTAAAATAATGTCCTAACCATTTGTCATCTAAGAACTTAAAGACGCAAGCCATGCAATTAAAATTAAATAAATAAATAAGTGATAATAAACAACCCACGCAATTAAAAAAATAAAGGAAAAAATGCTGAAATAAAAATAAAGTAAAAAAAAGGGGAGAAAGCTAGAGAGAGACTCACAAGTAGGTTTTTCTACTTAGCCCGAGGGATGCATCATAATATGAGCTTCCCTACTTGACCAGAGAGTCACTCTTACAAGGGTTGCTCTACTTGGCTTTAGGGAAAGGGAGACAATTAAAATAAAAGCAATAAATTGATGGTTCTATGGCTAGGAGGGGCAAAGCCAACACATACACTAGCCATGAACCTTGGGGGAAAGGGATAGTAATAATGTAACGACTGAAATTAAAATCCTAAATTAAGAAAGAAAGGGTAGTCAGAAGAGAGAATGAGAGGGGGAGAGAAGACTATTGAAGGAGCCTACTTACTTGAACTTCAACCATTGAACTTGAAAGCTTGGGTGATTTGAGATACTACCAGTACTAAAAACTAGATCTGGAATAAACCAAATCTGAAATTTCTAGTACTAGAAAAAACAAATCTTGAAACAAAAAAAACTGAACTTGAAAAAAAAATGCTCCACGGCTTGTGATCTTGTCGCCTAGATCTAAGCCTAGAACTATAACTTTAAAAATTACAACTCAATTGCACAAATCATAAACATAAAAGGCTGAATAAGAATAAAAGAGTGATTACATTAATTGACATAAAAAAAAAACTATTACAAAAGTGGTTAAAGCAAAAATAGAGAAGAACTAAAACTAAAAAGTGAGAGAGGGAGAGAGAGAAGAAAACTAAGAATAAATTAGAAAATAAACTAAGGGGAATAATAATTAGGAGAGGGAGGAAGGGGCTTTTATAGGGCTTTTATCTTACCTCTTTCCTTCTACAAGTCTTCTTTAAGAAAAGAAAGAAAATAAAATAAAATAAAATCTTGGTAAAAATCCTCATTCTCTGAGATATTGTGTGAGGAAAGAGAGAATCCGTTTCCAAAATTAACAAATTCTATCCTTCCTTGCAATATTAACCAATATCTTGCAATCTTGATTAAATCAGAAAGAAATTTCTACATAGCATGTTCAAGATCTTGTGAGGTGGCAAGGAAAGAGAATAATCTTCAGGATTTTGTAGGAGAGAGGATGTGGTACCAATGAGTGGGTCCACCTTTGAACTGGTTCTCGATTCACTTTAAGCACTTTTTCTTGTAAACTTGAAAACTAAAAAAAAACAAAAAAAACAAAAGTAGTACTATCCAAATTGGGGCAAAATGTATACTTATATCCCTAAGATTTCACACATTACTGTGCTCATCAAATTCCCCCATACTTGACTTTTGCTTGTCCTCGAGCAAGATAAATAAATAAAGAAATGAAAGAAAAAGCCTAACTCACTTTCGCAGGAATCACAGTTGCACTTAGTATGTGCAACAAGCCTTTAAACCCCTAAGTTACCCTAGTGGACGAGTTGTGTCTCGTGGGTGTTTGCAGTGAATATACACCCAAAATTCAGAATAAATAAATTCCAACATTGGCTAAAGGTAAGGCTCATACCAATCATGAGCAAAGATAATTTTTCTTATCAGGGACCCCACACTTGAACTTTTATTTCCCTTGATCAATTCCAGGCACTAATATATTTTTTAATTTGGAACTCACTTCGTCTCTTCCAAAACATCCTTATCTTAAGGCAAAACCACTTGTGAAGAAATAGAGAACCAATGACTAAGGCATTGGAGTGTTTTTGACCAAAACATATTATTAAGCATTAATGACATTTGCACATTTTTTTTCATTTTTCTTTTTCGCTTAAACTCTATTCTACTCCACTACTTTTGGCCTGAATGACATGGTGGAGCAAACACCAGATAACCAAGTTATTATGTAGTTTCGCTTTTTGCATATGCCCAGAAAGACAGTGATGCTAGAGTTCCTTCAGAAGTTTCCTCCTAAGGAATTTTGATCAAGACACCACGCTTCCTGAGGCGCAATGCCTTGTCTAGTTCCAAGGGAATCAACTCTTATTCTTCTTTATACCACATTTCACATTTCATTTAAAATTATGCATTTGTCAACCCATGCCAAATTAAAAAGAAGATCTTAACTCCAAATCAAAAGTACAAGGAACCCACAGACTTACATATGGTCCAACACCATAAAATAGGGGTCTCTTATTTTTCAAAAGAAAGTCCCATCTCAAAACACAGACTTGTTTCTTTCTTCTCAACAGGGTTTTTATACATTCAACATAGGTACCTTAGTCAAAACTTTTATTTTCATACATTAAGCAACCGAATGGTATGATCATTAGCCAAAAGCCAAAGTAGGACTTCATCCTTTATCAAGCTAAAAAAAAAACAAAAACAAAAACAAAAACAAATAAAACAAAGTGGAAAAAGCAGAAACTAGTTTCCCTCCCCCACACTTAAATCATGCAATGTCCTCAATGTATGGAAAGAATTAAAAATGAAGACAATGCAAGGGGGTCATACCTGATTAAAAGTTAGTCATCAGTGTAAAGAGGTTCATGGAGATCCATAACCTCTTCACTACCAGTATTAGAAAACTCGAGGAATGGCTTCAAACGCTGACCATTAACCTTCGAAATTATCCCTGTTCCTGGATTCAAAATCTCCACAGCCCCATGGGGATATACATTATGAACAATAAATAGGCCATTGTTTGAAATTTAAAATGTAACCGCAAGCGTACGGATCAGTGTAGCTACAGGTCGAACACAGGGAGAGCAGCCACTTTATTTTTTTATTTCTTTTAATAATGCGAAAGTGAACCGATTAATGGTTGTGATCTAATTCTAATTACTGTCCTAAACATATGTATCTAAAATAACGTCCTAACCATTCATCATCTAAGAATTTAAACACGCAAGCCACGCAATTAAAATTAAATGAATAAATAATTGAAAAGACACAACCCACGCAATTAAAAATAAATGAATAAATAATTGAAAAGACACAACCCACGCAATTAAAAAATAAATAAATAAATAAAGGGAAAAAAATGTTGAAATAAAAATAAAAGAAAAGAAAGGGGATAAAGTTAGAGAGAGACTCACAAGTAGGTTTCTCTACTTAGCCCGAGGGATGCATCATAATATGAGCTTTCCTACTTGACCAGAGAGTCACTCTTACAAGGGTTACTCTACTTGGCTTTAGGGAAAGGGAGATAATTAAAATAAAAATAATAAATTGATGGTTCTATGGCTAGGAGGGGCAGAGCCAACACATACACTAGCCATGAATCTTGGGGGAAAGGAATAGCAATAATGTAACGACTGAAAATAAAAATCCTAAATTAAGAAAGAAAGGGTAGTCAGAAGAGGGAATGAGAGGGGGGAGAGAAGACTAC